>NC_085141.1:374076994-374352355 GCF_024139115.2 Armigeres subalbatus | reverse complement strand
CTGGTGATTTTCCTCCTGGCACGACATTTCGGCTGGGTGTTGAGCGATAGCAGAGTAAGAAAGTATCTATGGCTTGTTCTAGATCTTCCCCCCCGGCTTGAATTTTTTTGATTGTCCTTTTAAAGGTGTCGACAAACCTTTCAGCTAATCCGTTGCTTTGTGGATGGAACGGTGCTATTTTTAGGTGCATGATGCCATTTGACTCGCAGAATGTTTCGAACGCATCGCTAGTGAGCTGGGCTCCATTGTCGGAAACTAATACTTCGGGCATTCCGAAGCGGCTGAATATCTTGCGAAGAATTGCGATTGTTGCTGTTGTTGTAATCCGTTTGTTGGAACAACTGGGCCCACTTAGACAATGAATCTACAAGCAGCAGGTAGTATGTGTCGTTGACAGGTCCTGCGAAATCCACATGCACTCTTTCCCAGGGTTTAACGGCAGTAGGCCAAGGTTCCAATTTTGTTTTAGTGTCAGTCTTGGCTACAGCAGCGCATTCTTGACAGTTTCTGACTAGATCAGTTATGTGTTCGTCGATGTTCGGCCAATATACGAAATTTCGTGCTAACGACCTCATCCGTTCAATACCTGGGTGACCCTTATGTAATTGCCGAAGAACCTTCTGTTGAAGCTTTTTTGGAATAATGACTCGTTCTCCATACATCAAGACCTTTTGCGCTTCATAAAGAGATTCTCGACGAGCAAAATACTGTTGCAGACCACGATCCTCCGCCGGTGCCTTGCCGGGCCAGCCCTTCCTGATAAAACTCGTTATACTTTGAAGCGTTTCATCCTTAGCAGTCTCTTCTGCAATTGTTTTATAGGAAACTGGAAGATGCTCAATTGACTGACCTACAATATTGCAGATGACTTCTTCGATCTCAATAGATGCGATGACAAAATCTTCATCTGGTTTGATATGGGAATTGATTAATCGTGACAGGATATCCGCGTGCCCGAAATGATCCGTTGAAATGTACTCGATTTGAAAATCGTACAATAACATAGTGAGCGCCCACCTTTGCAGGCGGTTGGCAGTGTATAGCGGAATTCCTTGTTTCGACCCGAAAATGGCCAACAATGGTTTATGGTCGGTCTGTAGTGTGAAACGTCTGCCATAAACCATGCGATGAAATTTTGTAACAGCATAAACCAAACCCAATGCCTCCTTTTCGATTTGGCTATACCGACTTTCTGCCGGTGTAAGGCTCCTTGATGCGTGATATACAGCCTTTTCTGACCCATCCGGAAAACGATGAGCTATTCGGGCACCAATGCCAACGTTAGATGCATCCGCTGATACTACGATGTCGAGGCGAGGATTGTAGTGTGTCAACATTAGAGGTGATTGTAATATTTCTTTGAATCGATCAAAGGACTGTTGACACTGATCGGACCATCGAAAACAGACTCCTTGTTTCAGTAGTTCGTCCAGTGGTTGACGAAGCTTCCTCATTTCCCGGATGTATTTCCCATAGTAATTAACTGCTCCCAGATACGAACGCAGTGTCGCGATGTCATTGGGTGGAGGCATGTTAACTATAGCTTTCACTTTTTCAGGATCAGGGCGGACGCCCTCCTTGTCCAGCAACTGCCCCAGGTAATTTACCTGACGCATGAAGAAATGACATTTTCCGAATTTTACTGTAAACCCAAAGTCTTGGAGGCGTTCTAAAACTTTGTGTAGGTTCTGCCTATGTTCCTCCTCTGTACGGCCTCCGACAAGGACGTCGTCAAGGTATGGACATGTACAGGTCAGTCCGGCTAGCATTGCATCCATTATTTGCTGGAAAGATCCAGGGGCACTCTTGATACCGGGGGATAAACGGTTGAACTGGTAAAGGCCCTTGTGCGTATTGATGTTGATCAGCTTTCGACTTTCTTCATCTACTTGGACCTGAAGATAGGCATCCGATAAATCGATATGGCTAAACACAGTGCAGTTGGCCATCCGATTGAATATATCTTCCGGGAGAGGCAAGGGGTAATTATTTGCCTCCAGTGCGCGGTTTAACCCAGTAGAGAAGTCGGCACAAATTCGGACGGTACGATCCGGTTTACGTACAACCACTATTGGCGCTGCCCATTCCGCGTACGTAATTGGAGTGATTATTCCTTTGTCTTGAAGCCGGTTCAACTCGTCTTCCACGACAGCTTCCATGCTATACGACACCGGACGCTTTGGTTTAAACACCGGTCGAGCGTCGTCATGGAGGGTCAAGTGCACCTGCATCTTCGTACATAGACCCAACCGGTCGGTGAAAACGTTTGGAAATTTTGCTTTCAATTCCGCGACTTGCTTATTTTCTTGCTTGACATCAATCACCTTACAGAAGGACGAAAATGGTACGTCCCACAGCCCAAATTTGTCGAGTAGATCTGAGCCTAGGACGTTGAGAGACAGATTTGAAGAACAGACGTAACAGTCACCTTCTCTTTGATTGCCGCTGATGCCAATGTAGGCGCGGAACATTGCGTCGATGCCTAGTCTGTCGCCAGATGCAGTCTGAACTTCACAATCTGGTGGTGAAGTTTTTGGCGAACCGATTTTGAACCAGTTCTCCTTCGATATAATTGTGATGTCGGAGCCGGAATCAAGTTGAAGGTCAACAGGAACACCGTTGATGGTTGTCTCGACGTATCGTCTGTTTCGCTCCACGTTTTTAACCACCACAATCTTGTTTGAATGCTTATTACGGTTTACTTGCTTCCCTTTGCCTGGCTTCGGACGTTGCTTGGATGAAAAACAGCTGCAATAGCCCTCCTTATGTCCCGTTCTCCCGCAATCACGACATTTATGATCCTTAAATCCACACTGACTTGAAAAATGCATTCCGCCGCAAGACCAGCATGGTGACTTCGGCGCACTTTCTCTATAACGGATTGCCTTTTCCTTCCTATTAGACTGCGAGTACGTACGGACGGCATTTGTAGCAGCAACGGTTGATGTGGACGGTTTTCCTCCAATGAGTACCGTATCCTGCTTTAAATTGATGAGACTTTTGCATTCTTCGACAATTCGTTCAAGGGTCATGTCGCCCTCGTTCATTCTTGAAAGTAGCCGCATCCTTATATCCGAATCCTTCGGTGACTTGAGTCCACATACAAAGATAAGACATTTAAACTGATCTTCCTTCAATTCTTGGAGCTTGAAATCAACGCACGCCTTGTTGACTTTACACGAGTAGCTGATGAAATCTTCATCTTCGTCCTTCGTTGTTTGAAGGCACTGATATCGTCGATGAAACGTAGACACGGGTGTACCGAAAATCGTCTTCAATTTGGACACGGTTTCTTCAAATGAAAATTCCTTGGACAATTTCGGCAAGATGAATGATGTGTAACGTTCGTGCGCATGTGGACTCAACTTTCTTAATAATAGTCGTACCTTCGCATCATCTGCAAGTTGGGCTGCATCCTTCTCAAATAAATCTGCATACCGTGAGAACCAGGCATCAAACGAACAACCTTTTTCAAGGTCATATGCGAATTCGGTGATATTTGTTGCTAAGGAATCCAATATCAACTCATTCCGATTTGCATTCTGAACGTTTCCTTGGATGGCAGAAACTTGCTGCGACAGCTGTGTCATCAGCGCTTGCTGATTGCTGAGGATTTTCAATATCGTCTCTTTGAATGGCTGCTCTCCATTGTTGGACTGCGATGATTGTGATAGCGACATGTTCACACTATAGATAGTGGAATATATAGATGAGCGAAGATAAATCCTCTGTCTCCAAACGAGCTGTCAAACGTGTCTCCAAACGAGCATGACGTCACGATTTCAATGGAAACGTTAAGGGCTGTGACGTCATATGCGCGTGTGCACGGGCAAAAAAATCGACTCAGCCATGCTTTCGCTCATCTATAGATTCTACTATCTATAGTTCACACGTGGTGCCGCACTACAAGTGTTTATATGCTTCTTTTATTATCGCGACGCAAAAATCAATACTACGCGAATTCCCGCAAACTCGTCGCCACTTTGTTACGATGGACAACACGGAGTTATAGTGACTCGTAACAACTAATAACTTTATTATGCGAACTACATATAACGAAATAAAACAAAACTAACGCGCACACGTTGTGGCTTCTACTCGTGACCTCAGCTCGTGATGAATAGGATGATGACATGATGACGTTCGACACGAAGTTGTCACAGCTGCTGTTTGACAGCAGTAGAGGCTCAATAGATTTCGCGCTAGGGACGCGCAACAATTAGTACTGATGAACACTTTTGGAACTCATGAAATTCCTGAATTTTCAAAATGCTTTGCAGAAGGGAAAAACTTTCTAGAATTATTATCTAATATTATATTTTCAAAAAAATCCTAGAATTTCGGAAGCAATCTACTAGACAAATTCATTGAGAACTTCTGAAAAAAAAAACTATCGAGAGAGCACTTGTAAATTTCTTGCGAATTAGAAAGATTGTTTTCGTGAAAGATTGTTTATATTCAGTAGATAGTTTCATAAGATCGTCGAAGACATTGAATAAGAAACTTTTGAATAAACTCAAAAAAAAAAGCGTGAAGGTTGTGTAAAAATCATTGATGTAAAAAAAAGTAAATTAAATTAAATTCAGCCAACACCAGAACAATGACATAATAAATATTTTTTAGACTCTCTAACCCTAGAAACATCTCAAATATGCTTTAACAGGCTTTTTGAGATATTTCTAATTTATTTTAAAATCTAATATAAACTTCAATTCAGTAGTGCATATTTTGTACTTATATGCAAACCCAACATTTTTTGGATCATCAGTATTGTGAACAAAGTGTTCAAAAAAGCAATAAATTTTCAATTCTGGGTTTTGTGATTTTTTTACTGACCTCAATGAAATTCCATAACTTTCCCTGACATCACCAATACAAATTAAAATTTTCTCGAAATATATGCAGAGTCGGGAAGCAGATCCATATGCTATGATAAAAGACTTCGTTCACGCTCATTTGTCATTAGAGTGTACGGTTGTTTTTCGTACAGCTGTGTGAAATGAGTTAAAATACATCTTCAGCACAGTTAAGGGAAGAGGCCCCAAAACGACGTGTGGTACTTTGCTCCTTAGGAGCTGCAAGCTAAAAGGCGTTTTGCCACATGAGTTTTCCGGCAGCAAAATATCACCACTTTTTTTTTAATATGAATATTATTAATATGATGTAGGTATTAAACAATTCCAGTGTTGGAAAATATCATTTCAGTGTCATAGGATTAGATTGCTAATAACTTTAATTTGTTTTACAATTTTACATGGGACTAGCTTTTTAGTAACTTTATTTCAAAGATTTTATGATGTTGATGAAGCTAAAAAGCTTGAAGGATTCTATACCATTGTCAAACAAAGTTTGGTTCTAAACATAAAGCTTAGGACACAAGAACGTAATTACAAAATTTTCACAAAGAGTAATATCCCGTCTGACCAACTTATAAGATCATTGATTTTTTTTAGTTTCATGAAAATTACAAATTGGAAATAGCTTTTGAAAGTACATTTCTATACATTTGTTGATGCATTTACAATGAAGCTTATATAAAAGCAAAAATTCTAGAGGAACATTTGTCGGAATTTTCTGTCGAAATTCTATGGAGAAGTTTCGAAGATATTCCTGAGGCAATCTTCCAAGAAGCTCCTGAGTGAGTTCCCGGAGCAATTCCGTGAGGAGTCCAGGACGGCGTTTCTGGGTACGCAGAGTTTTTGATAGGGTGGCAATAGAGGTGGCATTCCAAAGGAATTTCAGGAGGAATTTCGAAAGAATGTTTTGAAACATTCCTAGTGAGAATCCTGAATAGTTTCATTAAGGAGGTTTTTTCCGAATGTATTGCTGGAGGAATTCTTAAAACAAATTCCTAAGGAATTCTTGAAGGATAGCCGGATAAATTCCTGGAATTATTTTGGAAGAAGTTTCATAAACACTAAAGAATTTTCAACGAAATAAAAATTTATAACCACTTTTAAAAGCTAAAAAAATTTATAACCACTTTTAAAAGCTAGAGTGAGAGGCATTTTTATCTTTTTGTCATAGTCTCGAAAACCAATAAAAAAGCCCAATTTTATTTTGTCAAACTCATCCGTACCAAATCGTAAGGTCAAGTGAAATGTTCTGTTACAGTGGAGTTCTAGCAAATGAACATTGTTTTCGTTGATTTTGGCCTCTACGACGATGGACGGAAATATCTGCCGTGTCCTTATAAAGTAGCGATTCTCAACCTGGGGTACATGTACCCCTGGGGGTACTTTTGCCGGGCACAGGGGGTACCTCGGACAAAAATGCCTAATGGCGGATGTATCACAATTTTAATCAAAATTAATCGATAAAGTTTTGATATATGTTTTTTTTTCAATATTTTCTACACTTCTTGAAAGCCTCCTTCTAAGGATCTCGGAGGACTCATTTCAAGAGGATCGGAAGTCTCCTTTCAAAAGGTTCGGAAACCTACTTTCAATACGTTCAGAGGCATTCTAGAGGTAACTAGAGGCTCAGAAGCCTCCTTTCAGCAGGTTCGGAAGCCTTCGGAAACGTTCTTTCAAGCCTCCTTTCAAGAAGCCCGGAAGCCTCCTTTCAAGAGGCCCAGAAGCCTCCTTTCAAAAGGCCCGGAAGCCTCATTTCAAAAGGCCCGGAAGTCTCCTTTCAAAAGGCTGGAAGCCTCCTTTCAAGAGGCCCGGAAACCTCCTTTCAAGAGGCCCGGAAACATCCTTTCAAGAGACCCGGAAGTCTCCTCTCAAGAGCCCCGGAAGCCTCCTCTCAAAAGGCCAAGAAGCCCCCTTTCAAGAGGCCCGGACGCCTCCTTTCAAGACGCCCGGACGCCTCCTTTCAAGAGGCCCGGAAGCCTCCTTTCAAGAGGCCCGGAAGCCCCCTTTCAAGAGGCCCGAAAGCCTCCTTCCAAGAGGCCAGGAAGCCTCATATCAAGAGGCCCGGAAGTCTTTTTTCTAGAGGCCCAGATGCCTCCTTTCAAGAGAACCGGAAGCCTTCTTTCAAGAGACCCGGAAGCCTAATCTCAAGAGGCCCGGAGGCCTTTCTTGCGAGGGGTACCTCTCTGGAAAAAGGTTGAGAACCGCTGCTATAAAGGAAGAATTTAAATATAAAATTTCCATGAATAAATCAATATAAGCAATAAGCAATTATAATATTTTCCACAAAAAAATATATTTTTCCACAAAAATAGGAACTTTCCATAAAAAAATCATTAAACACTTTTTAAAATAGGAAACTTTCCTTGGAAAAATATGAAAAAGGAATCAATCTGAGATTTTTTCCATAGATGACCCCTTCTTCAGAAACGTTTATCGTTCATGGAAATTTTAATCATTTTATGGCTGTGGAAATATTTTTATATTTTTATTGCTTTTTATAGATTTTTTCTTGAAAGTTTTATCGTGGAATAAAACATCTTTTTTGTGGATAATTTTGTAATTATTCATTGCTCATATTGATTGATTTTGTGAGAATTTTGTATTTTTTTCAAATGAACATTTTGATTTCTTTATGGGAAATTATTTTTTTTTATAATTGAAGGGGTTAAGCCTGTAGTACACTGTTTGTTATGATGACAAATATTTGTCAAGTCAGCCTGATATCCATGTCGATTTCTAATCAGTCTGATAAATGTCCGGATAAACTTGACAAATATTTGTCATTGTGACAAACAGTGTACTACGGGCCTTAGAAGCAGAGTGTAAATGACATATTGATCAAAATTGAGTTGACTACAATAAAAAATGCTTGGGTTCTAAAGCTTTGCGGCAATATATTGATGTAGTTTGTACGTTGTTCATAAAAAATGTGAGAATTCACAGAAAATTAGTAAATTTTTGATCTTCCATACTATTTGTATGAAACGAAAAAAAAATGATAAACTTTGCACTCATTTTTCTCAAAACTAAATTTTTGTCACTTACACCCCTTTGCGTTTGACCCCCTCAATTGCAGTTTTTGCTTTAAAAAGTGCTTAATATATTTCTGTTTCATGGAAAATTATTTATTGTTTATGGAAATTTTTGTATTTTTTTTTGCTTGGACCATGATTTCTTTGTTGCAAATTTTCTGGTTTTTGTATGGAAAATTTCTAATTCTTTATGGAAATTTTATCTAGTTGCCACTCTCGAATCGTACGGTCATAATACTCATGCTCGGTTTGCAGAGCCACTCTGATAGAATTCGTAAAGTATTTCAGACCTTCATCACGTCATTCAGCGAGTTCTTGACTCCTTTCTTAACAGGTGATTCGGAGATCTTATTTACAAAAGACTGAAAGAGTAATTATTCCACTGCAGAAATTTCTCGAGCAGTATACTACCGTTCCAAACATAGTTGTTCCATGTCATATTACAATAAAATTATTTTACAAACATACAAAAATAAACACTTAACAACACATTCAACGAATTAAAATAACTGTCGACCTCTCTGTGCCCCGAGAGAAACGTTCAATGTGCTACCCATTGCGAGATATGACGAGGTTTCCTTATACATACGATTTTGGTCCATCAGTCAAAAATCCCGCAAATGTGTTTTCATTGCGTTTTGCATTTTGTCTACAACAGCCAATTAGTTGTATTCATAGCTCAATTTCGTGTAGGGCACCCTTTCCTATTTGGGCACCCTTTAGTTAATCTGTGCCATGTGCGACCAGCAATATAAAGTCTGTGTCTGGGAATTTTGCCTATTTGTAGTTTTTATTGCCTATCTACAGGCCCAAACACAGAACATTGAGAAGTGGTACGCACACAATTCCATTCAAACATTTGTCGCTTACAGGTAAGATAAAATAAACCGTAACAGTCATTCAGAGGTGATATCTTTCTCGCTGCCATAGCGGTCACCACATGTATCCATCAATGGATTTAAACCCTAGAATGGATTGCTGGCAAATGATGAACAATGTCTGATAGAGAAATAACTTATTTGGACAAATGCGCAATGGGACAACTACAACAAGGCAGTATTTAAGCTGACAAATATGAAAAATTTCGAAGAATCTGCGATATAAATTAAATGGACTAGTACGAGTAGTGAAAATGTGGGACGTCCTTTATCGTAGAATAACATTGCCTCGTATTATTTAAAAAATATTCGATTTCCTTCAACGAATTCAACGTCTGTCTGCCCATTTGTGTGTTTGTTTCGTTAAGACGATCCCCACCGATGTGTATCCAAATGAGTGTCTAGTATAGGAACGAAATGCGTTCATATTTTATTTATGCACTTGTTCTCGCACCGGTTGTTTCTATCAAGGTTGTTGAAGTGCAATCATGCTTCGCACCGGTGGTGAATATCCGGTTGCTATTGAGGCAAACACGGAAATAAATAAAATCAGGAAAAAAATATTATTTATTTTCAAATCTTTCAGAACGCGCTCCATCTTTTTCAATATAAATATGTGCGTAATGCATTTTGTGATTATCAAATTAGCTAGACACACATATGGCGCTAGCTTATATGCAATAATTTAGTGAGGTGGAGATCTATATCTCGAGATCTATAAGACTTGGAAAGATTTTGTCTTCTACAAAGTTGTTCGGGTAGCCATAACATTTATGATGGAGACTAGTTTAGTTTGGAATTCATACGCATAGCGGCGCTGGTGTATAAGAAATAACCTGTTAGGTTAAATATTTCTCAATCCGTTAGAGTTAGAAAGTGGCCATCTTCTACAAAGTTATCCGAATTATCTGTTAGCACAGACAAACAGACATAACACTCGTCAAATTTCCATCGTTTACTGATTTTCTGGTCAATTCAAATAATCATTAGTTGGCCAATCGGTCACTAGTGGGGCGCGCATCGGATTTGCTCGAGTTTGACATATGCTCATTACCGCCATCTGGTTTGTGATTTGCCCAACTAACTGAAATCAACAGATGTCGTTAGTGTTTATATGACGATTAATTTTGTGATTGAATGTTCAATGTGTTATGTCTGTTTGTCTGTGCTGTTAGGTTGGTTATTATGTAAGATTTAAAAGGGTAGTTAAAACCAGAAGTTTAGTTTGAAACCGCAATACTCGTTGGCGCTCGAGTTGAGTCGAATCGAGTCAAGTGCGAGACACTGAAGATGGCCTTACTGCAGAAGTCGAAATAAGTATCTGTCAAAAGTACAACCAAGTGGTGGAATTAAATGGAATTGTACGAACTCGTCTTATGGCAAGTTACTTTGTAGAATACGGCAATATTCTGAAAATTCCAGATTTTGAGATATTTACCCTATCAGTTTATTTCTTATACACTAGCGCCACTAAGCGATTGTGTTTAAAACTAAAATTGCTTGCATCATGATGGTTTTCACCACCCGAACAACTTTGTGGAATACGGCAATATTCTAAAAATTTCAATATTCTAAAAATATCTAACCTAGCAGGTTATTTCTTCCATCCACTTCCATTACACTAGCGCCACCAAGCGGTTATATCTTAATCTAAACCTGCGTTGGTCATAATGGTTTTGACCACCCGAACAACTTTGTTGAAGGCGGCAATATTCTAAAAATTACATATTTTGAGATACCTGACCTATCAGGTTATTTCCAATACACTAGCGCCGCCAAGCGGTTGTATTATTAACTAAACTTCCTTTCGTCATGATGGCTTTAATCATCCGAAAAACTTTGTAGAAGACGGCAATATTCTTAAGATTTCAACTATCGAAATATCTAACCTTTTAGGTTATTTCCAATTTACTAGCGCCGCCAAGCGGTTGTATTTCAAATTAAACTTGCTTTCGTCATAATGGTTTTGACCTCCCGAACAACTTTGTAGAAGACGCCAATATTCTAAAAATTCCAGATTTCGTGATATCTGCGCTATCAGGTTATTCATATGCACTAGCGCCGCCAATCAGTTGAAATCCAAACTAAACAGACCTCAATCACAAAGATTTTGATGATGAATAACCGAACAATTTTTCAGAAGGCGGCACATTTTTTATTTATGCGTTACTCTTTATTTCCGTGTGATGGTTTGGCAACGGTTGGAGCGGGTCGCCAAATTTGCCAACTCGCTATTCACCGAAGGTTATGCGTTTACATTTCCCAAACCCGTTTACCAACGACCGGTGCGAGTTCGCGTCATGATAGAGGTTGCTATTTTGGCTTTATTTACGCACTGGTGGGGATCGTCTAAATAAACATATTTAAGACCATGAAAAAAATGACTCACTGATAAATTTGTATTTAATTATTCGCGAGGTTGAAACTAATAATTATTGCTGATCTTCGTTCCTGTGGAAAACTTCATTACTAGCTGTCAAAGTTTAAGTGAAACATGGCCGCCATTCGAAGAAACGAAGAAATTTGTTTCGACTTTGCAAATGGCGAAAACTCTGCATAGATTAATCATGTTCGGCTAATTACGAGGAAGTCAGCGAAATAAATCAAATTGAAACATCAAAATATCTTAAAAGTGTTATAGCCTGATAGTAGGCAATAAATAGGATAAATTCAATAACCCTAAATGAATTCCAAACACAGACATCATAATGTTGATGCCAAATGGCGTAAAGAAGTTAAGAAAATGTTAGACCCCAATCCCCCATAAGCCGTAATTAGTCCACGGCCCCATACTTAGTGACCGTGAACACACCAACACGAATGCATCCCAGGTGGTGTGAAGTGTTTTTAATAAGCAACAACATTTAATAAACAAATCAAAGATTCAAATGTGATGATCCATGATTATTCACAAAATAACAAGCAATGAAAAGCAAATAGATAAAGGAACCCATAACCACATTTGCCCATATTACTTACCAGTTATTTCCACTGGCTGGTGGTAGTTCTTCAGAGATCCTGAATTTACGAAGTACTCCGTCTCCGCTTATCAACATTGATAGTTAGCTGTAGATGACAAATACTCAGACGTAAATCATTCCGGATGTGTATCCAGTATTTTGCGCTCGATAATGGCGGCCTGGTGAGTGCCTTTTTGACATTCAGGAGGTAGAAAATATTTACATATTTCAATCAATGCAGGCCTTGACTCATTGAAAAACATTGGCACTCACCCGGTATCAACAAACAAACGAATTGTCAAATATTTCCTTCACGTTACACATGGGTTTGAACTTTCATCATCCTTTTTTTTAAATAATTTTATTGTTTTTTTCTAGGAATAGTAGAAGAAACAGAATAATGTATAATTTTTATAATCAGTGCTTTTAAGGGAAACGAAATCTGCACCCAGACACATGGGTGAGACGATAGCCAGGAATGGATTCATTACGCTCGACTTACTGAAATCAAGCAATACTTTAAGAGGACTTTTGAACATTATGGTCACTGATTTGCATGTACTTAGATGACTTAGACCACCCCCCTGGCGTCCTATACTATCACAAGGGGTTTGACAATAGCCACCATGTCCACGGACGGTAGCTCATTACCGTCCGTTGTTGTTGTACGAAAATAAACATCATGTTTTTTGTTTACTATTTGTTTTGGGTAAATCTGAAAATTGTTTTCAAAATAATTTGCAAGATTTACATCTTTGACCATGGGAATTATGTTATTTGATGATAAAATATAATAAACTTACGAATTGGAGGGAATCTAGAGGTGAAATCAAACGCTACACGAAATCATATTTTGTAACTTGTTCTCCCGCTCCGAATCAAACAAAAGATATTATTATTGTTTATACTGTGGTGAGCATCACAGTTGAAATGGTCCGGGGATGCAAATCGAACAACATTCATTAGTGAAATTTAAATGAAATAAATGGTGTGCTGAAAGATGTTTTAGGATCATGATTACATGCCCATAATAGCTGGTATTATTTTTGAGCAAATTGAAAAAGTGTAGCCAACAATATTTTGGATAAAATCCAGTTGCTTGTAAAGGCACGATTCGGGAGAAGTACTTTTCAAAATGTATGCTGGACATATTCATGAAGATGTTCGCTACGCTGAGAAGCATCTGTTGCCACGGGGCTGACTTAGACAGACACCTCTAGCATTTCCCTGTATTTCCCATGCTTATCCACTTCCATCTTGATCAACTTGGCACCACTGGATTGTTACAGGCGGGTAACAAATAATTTATGATTACGGCGGGTAACAAACAAATCATTATTACGGCAAAATAGAGTATTGTTAAGAAGTTTCAACTAATTGTTGGTTAAACTGGCAAGTTTGAAAAAGGTGAAGTAAAGAATACGTTGGGAAGGTCCTTGACTATTCCAAACAGATATCATATTGTGAAGTTGATTTACGAACTCCAACGATTGTTTTATATTGATGCGCATGGTTCAGTCGATATATGCGCGAGGCGCACCATGTTCGATTACATTACATATTTGGTTGCCGAGTGGGTGACGAGAACTATTGATCCAGTTCAAGGATGCAAGAAGTGGAAAGCAATTGTTGGTTTGGGCGGGAAGTTGTTTGTGAAAGCTTGGTGTGGCAGTTGATGTGAACTTGCGAATCGAGAAGCATCAAAACAGTAGAATGGGCATTTTTAACCTAGAAAAGCACATTTCGGTGACGATTGAATTGAGTTTTATTTTTCCAAATGTCCAACCGGAAAGTTTCAGAAGTTCCGAATCGGAACTATTGTGGTCAAACTAGCCTCAAGTTTATTCACGCAGCTGAAGTGCAGGTGAACGGTCATAATGGTCCGCGTATTCGAGGTTGCCATTCCGTAGTCATTCACGTGCCTCTGAATGGTGTATCTAGCTACGTTGGTCCATCAAACGGAGCCCCCCGAGGTCCACGATCTGAACCGCCTCCAGGGTCGTAATCATATGCACTCCGGAATTATTAAACCTGCTGCCGCGAGCCCCGGCTGAACGTGTTTATCAAACCCTTCCTAACATTGATACGGCCATCATTGGGATCGCAAATAGATGCCATTACAGGGAACCTTTGTTCTTCCCATTTGCGGTCTACAGGCCCCGATGCTTACAAAGCCCCGCGGCTAGTAACATAAACCGGCGCCAGTGAATTACCGATCGAGCCCTCCGTTCTAGAAGTTGCAGTTATGCTAGAAAATAAAATAAATTATTAACAAAAATCCATAGGAGAATTACCAATTACTTGAATAATACAATGGAACATATTTGACATATTATATTTGTTGATAACAGATGAGTGCCAATGTTTTGCAATGAATCAAGGCCTACATTGATTAAAATATGTAAATATTTTCTACCTCTTGAATGTCAAAAAGGCACTCATTCGGCCGCCATTACCGAGCGCAAAATACTGGATTAAAATTTCGTATATTCCTAATCGGTTCATCTCCAGAAAATTTCATGGTGCGTTACTTCAACTTAAAACTGGTACCTAAAATTGAAAAAATGAAGTGAATTAGAATCAATACATAACAACAATATCCTACAATCTTTTCTATTAATAATAATTAACATAAAGCTTTATAAGAAATGGACTTCAAGAGCATTATAAAACTTAAAATGTTACTTGGGATATTACATACAAAATTGATACTTTATCCCTTTCTTTTGGGAATGCATTACTTATATATTTTTCCCAATGAGTATCTTACGCTGATATTCACAAATCAAAGATTTATTTATAGTACATGTTTTCAAATAGAACACTCGGAACTCTGCCAAATCCGTCGTTATTAAACAAATATTATAAGAGATCTAAAAAACACCGTATGTGACACACTAACTACAACAACGTTCAACACTCCTTCAAAACTAGTCAACGCTTCTTCAACAAATGTTAAGCCATGAAATGACCTATGCCAAGCCTTATACACTGAAGGGGAACTTTGACCTGAAAACAAAGAACACCAATGCAACAATTAAATTAAGAACAATTTCAAATGTTCGACCAGTACTTTCTTCCAGTGTACAATACTTATGCTTATGCTTTCTGCCGCTACTAACCGCAAACCTAAACTAACCCGCAGGGCTACCATCGACGCTGCTTCAAGTGCTTGGTTTGCAATCGCACCCTTGACTCCACGATGCACTGCGATGGTCCGGACAAAGAAATCTATTGCCGAGGTACCTACTTAAATCGCCAAACCAAAGAAACATTCCCATGTACTCCTGTAGTATCAGACGATGTAGTTGTTGTATTACGCTTACGGAAGCCATTTGTACTAAACCAGACGTATTAGTCGTTAACTGGCGTGCCGTTCGAGTCCACGTGTTCTCACCACCATCTTTGTATCTGTGTTGTCCGTTGATAATGTCTTCCGCAGGCCTACCATAAGGGATGCTTCAAGTGCGGCGACTGTAAGAAGAACCTGGACTCGGTGAACTGCTGCGAGGGTCCTGATCGAGAAATCTACTGCCGAGGTGGGTTTGCTATTTGTTAACTGTACGTGTCCACTCCGTGTATGTTAAACGTATTCCTCGTGTTGTCTTCACAGTGTGCTACGGCAAGAAGTTTGGCCCCAAGGGCTACGGCTACGGCCAAGGTGGCGGAGCTCTACAGAGCGACAGTAACGATTCATCCAGGTAAGAATGGATTTTCTGTTTGTGGGAATGTTGTCGAAGTCTGGTACCAGTCACTAACTGCTCCGAAGTCTAAATGTTCCGTGTTTGAATATGAGATAAAACATTTAAGATTGTCCTTTTGCGCAGGATGCTACGCCAGTAGATTCGGTTCACGCGGGTATGGACACTCGGGTATTTCCTTCCTCGGGCTGATGTGTGATGCAAGGGACCTTGAGTTCCAGAGGTACAGATTCCATTACTTCGTATTTGTGTCGGCTAGTGACTACCAGCATCCATTTACAATGTAGAAGGTCAGCCCCAAATAAGTGAATAATTTGTTTTTTTCTCCATAGTGAGTTTACACCGAAACCATCGGCCATCGATACAAGTGCCATCAAGGCAACCCCCGGACAAGGCTGTCCACGTTGCGGTGGTGTAGTATTCGCTGCCGAAATGGTCTTGTCTAAGGGACGCGAATGGCATCGCAAGTGCTACAAATGCCGTGATTGTACCAAAACACTGGATTCGATCATCGCCTGTGACGGCCCAGATCATGATGTATACTGCAAGACCTGCTATGGCAAGAAGTGGGGACCACATGGCTATGGATTCGCCTGCGGATCCGGATTTTTACAGACCGATTGCATGACGTAAGTTAGATATTGTTTTCAAGACTTTGTTGTTGACTTACAGTGTGTTATCATTACAGAGAGGAGCAGTTGGCCTCCCAAAAGCCATCGGTTCCTATCGATACGACCAGCATCAAGGCTCCGGCCGGTCAAGGTTGTCCACGTTGCGGTGGAATGGTGTTCGCTGCTGAACAACAGCTAGCTAAGGGCACCATGTGGCACAAGAAGTGCTTCAACTGCAACGAGTGCCATCGTCCACTGGACTCGATGCTGGCCTGTGATGGACCAGACAAGGAAATCCACTGCCGTGCATGCTACGGAAAACTGTTCGGACCTAAGGGATTCGGATTTGGACACACTCCCACTCTGGTGTCCACCGAAGTGCAGGAGACTCCGTTCCAGTAAGTTAATCCGACGACACTATCACCACACGATCATTACTAAGCCTTTTTCTTTTCCCTACATTACTAAGCCCTTTTTATCTTCCCTACTTCCCTACAGTACCGAGTTTAACCCAATGAATGGTCCAAAGGCCAAGGACGGCAAGGGCTGCCGCCGGTGTGGATGCACCGTGTATGAAGCTGAAAAAATGCTTAGCAAGAACCTGGTATGGCACAAGCGGTGTTTCAGTTGTTTCGACTGCCACAAATCGTTGGACTCGACCAATCTGAACGACGGTCCCAACGGAGAAATCTACTGCAAAGGATGCTACGGTCGAAATTACGGTCCACGAGGCGTCGGATTTGGAATTGGAGCTGGTGCGCTAACGATGGTTTAAATCCCACATCCTACCAGATATAGATTCGTTTATTCTTTTTTCTATTATAATAATTTTTATTTATTAAACTAAATGTGTATTCTCGAGCTTCTATATTTTGGAAGCTTACAGACTTGATCGCTGATATTCCCTTTAAAATCCCTTTTTAAAATGTATAGCTCTGACCAACCAACCAATGCGTAAGATTTAGGAAACAACTTTGCTGCTCGACAAAAAAAAGGTCTTCAAACTAACCATCCCTTCAAACTTCAAAAACTGTCATCCATTCACTACAAAACGTAAAAAAAAACAACAAAATGAGCAGTGCAAAGTGTCCAGATTTAGTGAATACAATTGCGAACGACCAGGACACGAACCTGCGATCACCGTGAAAACACAAATCAAAAACAGTAACCGAAACCGCCAAACGAATTTAACCTGTCCCTTTTACCTTCTATCAAG
This sequence comes from Armigeres subalbatus, assembly GCF_024139115.2. NCBI lineage: Eukaryota > Metazoa > Arthropoda > Insecta > Diptera > Culicidae > Armigeres > Armigeres subalbatus. Next base: position 374,335,101 of record NC_085141.1, on the reverse strand, counting down.
CACCCTTTTCTACCACACGAAACCATTATTAATAATTTGCTCAGCAGTAGATAGGAAGTCCAAAATCTTATTAGGAAACCCCGCAGTTAGGCGAGTTATAGTAACAGCGCGCTTTTTGAGAGATGAATGAAAACAGGCTAACCACCCCGCCCCCTTTCGGTGGTTCTAGTTAACAAACATTACACAATAACAAATCAAACAAGTTCTACAATAGCTAGATAGGTTGAATGAATTGCAATGAAAGAATAACGATCGAATATATTGTTAGTTTAAGCTCTGAACCAAAGGAAAACAAAAGAATGTGCTTGTCATACCGTAGGAACTAGTGTGCAGCCCCTTTCCATTTTCTTCCCTCGAGAGAAAGAGAAAAGTAAAGATCTTGTTATATCACATAATTGATTATCATCATTACTGTAATAGTCTGTCGTTTTTTTTTATTATTTTACTATTTGCTAATTAATAATACAAAACCCAATATACAACGCGCTAGGTTAAGTATTACTTTCGTAACATGTAACGATGATTCTTGTGTACAATTGAAACACAAGCATGCAATCACACCCACAAAAAAATGATATTTATTCAATAAAGAGAAACTGCTAAAACAAAATAAATAGAGTCTTTATTGTTCTATCCTTCCTTGTCATATCGTAAGTTCGCTGATGGAACGCCGTCGAAGCAAACCTTCAACAAACATTGTTTCCGGGAAACAACAACGAAATCATCTGGACGATCATAACGACAAATGGTAGACCTTACTACCCTTGAGGAAGACCAAAACCCATCGGTCGAAACGTCGAGAAAGTAAAACACTTTCTTAAGTATACAAATCAAATTAAAACAGTATTTTAATAATTCTAAAACGATAATATAGGCAGTCTATACTTACAGACACAAACAAAAGTAGATCTGTACACATCGTTTCGTCCAGTTGCCCTGTACGAGTTGCAAGACAAGAACAGGGCGCTTATATCAGGCGTGTAGCGGCCGCAGAGAAGATAGCCAAAGGTATCCACTAATCCAGACCAAGGCCCTCTCCTCTCCTAGCGGTGTTACTGCGGCGAAAGAGGCGACCGCCCTTACGGCCAGTGAGGGTAAGAAAACGGCAAACTCGAAGCGACCCGAATGCGCTACCATTAAGGCAAAACGTCGCCCGAAAGCCAAAAGTTGCTGAGCCACAAGCTGATCCCAGCCAGCCATTGGTATCCGCCGAAGGGAATGCAAATCCTTGGCAGCTGGTCAGTAGGGTGCGGAAGTCGACCACCCCTCGACCTGCGAAGAAGGTGAGAGACAGAGGCGAGGCCTTGCTAGTGAAAGCCGACAAGGACAAGTACGCCGATGTCCTCAAATCGCTGCGAGCGGCCGATAGCCTATCGGCCCTGGGTCAGCATGTGCGCAGCGTCAGACGTACCAAGAACGGTGAAAAGATCTTGGTACTGAAGCATGGCGCGCAATCCAGCGGTGTAGCTTACAAAAAGCTTTCCCAGGAGGTTTCGGGTGACGGCGCTCAGGTCAGGTCGTTTGGTGCGGAAGTGACTCTCCAGTGTAAGCAACTGGACGAGGTCACGGAAGACGTCGTCTCTGCCGTCAAAGAGCAGTGCGGCACAGAGGTTTGGCGGTCCTCTGTGTCATGATTTTGGCCCTTAATTCACCGGATGCCGTCACGAACCGTATTCATGCGTCTTGTAAAACAGAAAGCTTCTTGTTTTGCCACGGTCACCAAGCTTCCACCCTTCACTTATTTTTTCACGCCGTTTTAGTGAAGAGGAGAAAGGTTCGTTCTTCTGTTATTTCTTGAATAATTTCACGCACATCGATACTCTTGATAAATCTGCAAGGTTGATTTTCTTCATAAGATGCGTTCGTCACGCCATCCGTTATAAGAATGACTTCTAGCCCGTTGACACCCGCATTTTATACTGTTTGGCGTTGGCAACGACGATGTGTTATTTGTTATATTTAACCACGCCAACCAAGATGCAGCGAGTTAAGCTTTGTTTTGTTGGTCACACCTCTTTTGATGCAAACACCGAAAATATCATAGAGTGGCGAATTTACATACTTTTTATTGTAAGACGAAATTATGTAACAATTTGAATAATGCTGTATTTATTGATCAAGTCTTATTCTCTACACTCTGTACGTCTAAGAGGGGGATTCTTTGGTACGCAGGTAGCCTATCTCAGACTACCGGTGGCTGATGCCGAAAAGGGCACTGAGAAAGGGAAGCTGAAGATCGGCTGGTCAGAATGCCCAGTAAGCGTGCTCCAGCCACCTTCAGTGGACAGGTGCTACTGGTGCCTTGAGTCCGGGCACAAGTCTTATGACTGCAAGGGCCCAGACCGAAGCAAGGTGTGCCATCGCTGTGGCGAGGAGGGACACAAGGCGCAGGAATGCGACAAGACACCTAGGTGCCTCATCTGCGCCAGTAAGAAGCAGGCCCGGAACCATGCTATGAGCGGAATTGCGTGTCCCTTCGGAGATGCCAATAGGAAAAATCCGTGCAAGTAACACAGCTGAACCTGAACCACTGTGCATCTGCCCAGCAACTGCTGTGGCAGTCGGTCTCGGAGTCGAGGACCGATGTCGCCCTCCTGTCTGACCCGTACAACGTCCCTGCCGACAATGGCAACTGGGTGGCGGACGGGTTTAGGTCAGCGGTAATCTGCACAACGGGAAGGTACCCGGTTCAAGAGGTTGTACACTCCTCCGCGGAGGGTGTCGCGATAGCCAAGATCAATGGTGTGTTCTATTGTAGCTGCTACGCCCCACCAAGGTGGCCAATGGAACAATTCAACCAGATGATCGACAGGCTATCGTCCGACCTAGTAGGCCGGAGTACGTTCATTATAGCGGGAGATTTTAATGCTTGGGCAGTGGAATGGGGCAGCCGCGGCCCTGGGACTGGAGGCCAACACCGACAGTCTAAGCGGGGATGCGCTGGTAGCTGTCCTACCACGCGCGTGCGACGCTACTATTCCGAGGAAAGCCCTGCCAAGAAATGGCAGACGCCCGGCATACTGGTGGAGTGCCGAAATTGCAGCCCTACGATCAGCCTGTCTCAAGGCTAGACGTAGGACGCAACGAGCCCGCACCGAGGAGGAAAGAGCGGTCCGCCGTGAAGTGTTTAGAGCTGCGAGACTGGCCCTTAATAAGGCCATTAAGAGCAGCAAGAGAGCGTGCTTCGACAACCTGAGCGAGGGTGCCAACGCGAATCCGTGGGGTAATGCCTATAGCATCGTTATGGCCAAGACCAAAGTGGGCTCTTCACCCCCCGAACGGTCACCGGACCGGTTGGCGAGGATTATCGAAGTACTCTTCCCGTCCCGAGCCACAAGTCCCTGGCCTCCTCCTGCGTTGCAAGGCGCTGGGAGTGTGGCCGAAATAGTAGCTCCGGTGACGAACGAAGAGTTACTCACAGTGGCTAATTCCCTTGCGATAAACAAAGCTCCAGGGCCTGGTGGAGTCCCAAACAGTGCACTCAAGGCAGCGATCATAGCGAACCCGAACATGTTCAGGCTAGCTATGCAGAGATGCCTAGATGAGTGTCGTTTCCCTGAGAGATGGAAAAGGCAGAAGTTGGTACTGCTGCCGAAGGCCGGGAAGCCTCTGAGCGACCCATCGGCGTACAGACCACTTTGCCTGATCGACACGACGGGTAAACTGCTCGAGAGGATCATCCTCAACAGGCTTACCCCGTACGCAGAGGATACGGATGGCCTGTCGAGCAATCAGTTTGGTTTTCGGAAAGGTAAGTCCACGGTGGACGCTATCAACTCAGTGCTAAAAACTGCAGAGGTAGCGATCCAACGGAAAAGGCGAGGAATTCGATACTGTGCGTTGGTGACACTGGACGTGAAGAACGCATTCAATAGCGCAAGCTGGGATGCCATCGCGCTCTCGTTACACCGGCTTAGCCTGCCGGTGGGACTGTACCGGATCTTGGAAAGCTACTTCCAGAACTGTGTGCTGCTATACGAGACCGATGCCGGTCAGAAAAGTGTTCCCATTACCGCAGGAGTCCCGCAAGGGTCAATCCTGGGCCCGGTACTATGGAACCTGATGTATGACGGGGTTCTGAAGCTAAAGTTCCCTCCTGGTGTGAAGATCGTAGGCTTTGCTGACGATGTAACCCTAGAGGTGTACGGGGAGTCGATCCCCGAAGTAGAACTAACCGCAAAACACGCGATCAGCACTGTGGCGGACTGGATGAGTGCGAGAGGCCTTGAGCTCGCTCAACATAAGACGGAGGTGGTTATCGTCAGTAACCGTAAGTCGGCACAACATGCAATTTTTCACGTGGGAGACGTCGCGATCACTTCAAAGCGGAGTCTGAAGATTCTTGGGGTCATCATAGACGACAAGCTTACCTTCGGTACCCATGTCGAATATGCGTGCAAGAAGGCTTCGACTGCTGTGGCGGCGTTATCGAGGATGATGTCCAACAGCTCCAAGGTGTGCGCCAGTAGACGTAGGCTACTGGCAGGCGTTGCCGCATCTATTCTTAGGTACGGCGGCCCGTCCTGGGTAAAAGCACTGGGGGTAACCAGTTACCTGCAGAAACTGAAGAGCACCTACCGCTTGATGTGTCTCATAGTGATATCGGCCTACCGCACGGTATCACACGACGCATCCTGCGTAATAGCGAGTATGATGCCAGTCGGGCTGGTCATCCGGGAAGACGAGGAGTGTTTTGAGCTACGTGGCACCAGAGGAGCCCGCGAGCGTACCAGGGCGACTTCGGTTGCCAGATGGCAGCGCGAGTGGGATAACTCCTCGAAAGGTAGGTGGACCCACCGGCTGATTCCTAACATATCAAGCTGGGTGGGAAGACCCCTTTGGGAAGTTCACTTCCATCTGACACAATTCCTGTCAGGCCATGGCTGTTTCCGACAGTACCACCACAGGTTTGGGCACGCGGAGGTCCCCGTCTGCCGTGACTGCCCAGGTGTTGACGAAACTGCAGAGCACATACTGTTCGTATGTCCTCGTTTCTACGTCGAAAGAAAAGCAATGCTAGACGTTTGCGGCCGGAACACAACTCCGGATAATCTTATCCAAAGGATGTGTCAAGCGGTGGAGAAGTGGAACGCAGTCTCGACTGCAACCACTCAGATTTCCTACAGCTTGCAGAGAATCTGGCACGCCGAGCACCAATCGACAAGCAGTACTAACTTGTGATTGGTTAGTTAGAGCGAAAAGTGCTGAACGCGGAGAAGAAAGGTCTGCCCATGCAGAGGTAATGGCGCAGCGGGTGGCAACCGAGATCGTCACCTCGAAGCATGGCAGAAGTGTGAATGAATAGGTGTATGTATGGACTGCACTCGCCGTGCTGGGAGTAGCGCAGGAATGTTGGTTCCTATGACTACTGATACCCCGCGGCGTGGCAGAGGAGTGTGGGTGAGCATCCAAGTCAGTCTCACATGGTATGAAAGGAATGAGCACACAAATCAGTCTCACACGGTATGTTTGAGTTGAGCTAGTCTCACATGGTATGAGCGAGGTAAGCACCAAAGTCAGACTCACATGGTATGTCAGAAGTTGGAACCTAAGTAAAATGTCCCATAAGGGATGCCAGAGCAAGAGTTAGGTCGAATGACTAGAGTAGTATGTGTTAGCGCGAACTGAATGAAAGAGGTGAGCATCCAAGTCAGACTCACATGGCATGATAAAGGTGGGCATACAAGTCAGACCCACATGGCATGATAGAGGTGAGCATACAAGTCAGACTCACAGGGTGTGACAGAGCATGTAGGGTGTGTTAGAGGGTGCGATAGAGCGAGCACCCAAGTAAGACTCGCATGGCACGGGTGCCTGTGTGAGCGAGAATGAGCGAGTACGTTAAGTACAGCCATCCCCCAGAAGTAGTACTGGGAGGTAGTTCCTGGGGGAAATGATGGCGGATCCCAAGGGAGTTTAGTCGGTATTACCGGTACGGTCGAGTCCGACACTCCAGTACACTTCCATGTGGTAGTTTGGCAACTACAATGCACGTGTGCTGGGTTAGTGTGTAAATGCATTCTCCCTTGTAAAAAAGGCGCCCTGTACAGTCATGAACCATGGACGTTAAAAGATACAAACCATCGAATTCTTGGAGTGTTTGAGCGGAAAATGTTACGTTCAATACCTTGCGGCGTTGTGGAAAATGGAGAATCAAGCGTTGTAGCAAGTGTACAAAAATGCAAACATCGACGGGCTGATCGAATAGGGGGGTCCCGTAGCGTAGTTGGCTACATGTTCGCCTTACAAGCGAATGGTCATGGGTTCGATTTCCGGCCGTTCCACCAAAATCCTCGTCAGTCGCAGCCTATGCGGTGGCATATTGGGGTGCGCGCCTTACCGTCACGGCTGCCTGATGGATTTACTACGAGATGGACCAGTAACGACAACAACAATGAATAATGGAAAAATCTAGAAATAGATTATGTGTGGATTCTGGCTGCAGACAGTAGCGGTTAAGTAACACAGAGTGCCTACCAAATAAAGAAAGGAATAAAAAAAGGCTGATTGAATACGGCAAATTACAGTGGGCTGGACATGTACTGCGTATGCCGGAAGAAAAACCAGCAAAAGTGATGTTTAGCAGAAAATCTGGAAGGGGACGTGGGCTCCAGAATATACCCCGCACTCGCTGGCTGTATGCCATCGAGAAAGATTCGCGTGCGGCCGGTGTGCATGGAGACTGACGATTGCGGCCCAAGACCGAGTGATCGGAATACGACATAATACTCGGTTTTGCTCCTGAAAACACGGAATGTGCTAGCATACGGCTTCTGGCCAGATTATTCTCATTTGTCGCTCTTTGGCATTCCTAACTTATCAGCCTTTCCTGAACGTCCGCCAGTATGCTCATCCAACGAATCCACTTTCTGAATGACTAGTCATCCACCTCGTTCGCAGCATTCCTTTGACACCATGCTGTCCACAGATCTTGGATATGCTTTTTTCCAGGATGGTGATTCTTGCGAGAAATCCATCCGGCAGTATCAATTTCTTGCTAGCTCGGTGGGACGTTCTTTTTTAAGTACCTTAGAATCATCAAACTGCGAAACTGTTTCAAAACAGAATTTGTCTTCGAACGTATCACACATTACGCCCAACACGCGTTCGTTTTCTGGCGAGCAAAGCGCCGGTCGAAAGAATGCATCTTACTTCGCTGGTTCTCTGGATGGATTCTTCTACGGTGTTCGCACTGTAGTAATAGTCGTCCACGTAATGGGGTTTGACGATCGCCTCCGAGTATTTTTCTGAAAACTGATCCGTATTTCTGTTCTTCACGTACTGCGCTGAAATGGACGAGCACGGTTTTACGTCCATCACGCGGAGTCTCATGAGAAAAAATGATCCTCATTTCCTAAGCTGAAGCGGGTTTGGTGGTACATTCTCTGGATGTCGTCTTTGAAGGCGATCGGTCGTTCTTGGAAATTGCAGATGGCACATGAAGCTACTGGAGAAGTTGATCCAAAACAGGCTGTCGCTGTACGTGGAGGAGGCAGGAGGATTTTCGAGCGAGCAATTCGGCTTTCGGAGAGGACGGTCTACTCTGGGTGTCATTGAATCGGTGGTTGGCACTCCAGAGGTCTCCATCGAATGCAAGCGACGCGGTGTACGTTACTAATCAGTAATAACACTCGACGTGCGGAATGCATTCAACAGTGCGTGCTAGATGGAGATCGCGAACTCATTGCTTCGACTTGGAGTACCGGTAGGGCTGTACAAGATTCTGGGAAGCTACTTCCAGAATCGAGTATTGATCTACGAGAAAGACGAAGGCTTGGTTAGCGCCCCCATCACGACATGCGTCCCGCAGGGATCAATTTTGGGTCGATAACTATGGAACGTGATGTACGATGGCGTGCTGAGGTTGAAGCTCCCGCCAAGAGTCAAGTTAGTGGGATTCCCCGATGACGTTATCGTTACCGCCGTGACCGTGTTCAGAGAGTCCATCAAGGAAGTCGAATTGACTGCAACCTATTCGATCAGTCTAGTAGAGCAGCAGTTCTCAACCTGGGGTACATGTACCCCTGGGGGTACCCTCACTGGTTCCAAGGGGTACCTCGGACAAAAATGCCTAATGGCGGCTGTATTACAGTTTCAATATAAAACTCATTGATAAAGTTTTGATAATTTTCATTCCAAAGCTCTATATTGTACATCATGTGCATGGCGATTTGTAAATCAAAGACTTCTGAATTCTGCCCACGCCAAACCAGTATAGTGTATGAAGGGATGGCACAGTGTATTGGGCAAATGATCAAAGAAAAAAGGTTGAATGAATTAAAAAAAATCAATGTTATCTACCTGAACGAGACAGACTGTTGAATAATATGGTAATAATAAGCTTTGGAAACACATCTTGAATCTAAAGGTTTAGAAGCCTATTTTTGAGAAACACGAAGGCCGAAAATGTCAGTTCCTTCATTAAAATAGGCTCGCAAACCTCTTTTCAAGAGGCTCGACAGGCTTCTTTCAAGAGGCTCAGAAACCCCCTTTTAAGAGGCTCGGAAGTCTCCTTTTAAGAAGCTCAAAACCCTTCTTTCCAGAGGATGGGAAGCCTCCTTTCCAGGGGCTCGGAAGCCTCCTTTCAAGAGGCTTGGAAGCCTCTTTTCAGGATGCTTGGAATTCTTTCGATATGCTGAGATGCTCAGAAGCCTCCTTTCAAGAGGCTTGGAAGCCTCCTTTCAAAAGACTCGGAAGCCTCCTTTCAAAAGGCTCGAAAGCCTCCTTTCAAGAGGCTCGGAAGCCTCCTTTCAAGAGGCTCGGAAGCCTCCTTTCAAGAGGCTCGGTAGCCTCCTTTCAAGAGGCTCGGTAGCCTCCTTTCAAGGAACTCGGAAGCCTTCTTTCAAGAGGCTCGGAAGCCTCCTTTCAAGAGGCTCAGAAGCCTCCTTTCAAGAGGCTCGGAAGCCTCCTTTCAAGAGGCTCGGAAGCCTCCTTTCAAGAGGCTCGGAAGCCTCCTTTCAAGAGGCTCGGAAGCCTCCTTTCAAGAGGCTCGGAAGCCTCCTTTCAAGGGGGCTCGGAAGCCTCCTTTCAAGGGGGCTCGGAAGCCTCCTTTCAAGGGGGCTCGGAAGCCTCCTTTCAAGGGGGCTCGGAAGCCTCCTTTCAAGAGGCTCGGAAGCCTCCTTTCAAGAGGCTCGGAAGCCTCCTTTCAAGCGGCTCGGTAGCCTCCTTTCAAGAGGCTCGGAAGCCTCCTTTCAAGAGGCTCGGAAGCCTTCTTTCAAGAGGCTCGGAAGCCTCCTTTCAAGAGGCTCGGAAGCCTCCTTTCTAGAGGCTCGGAAGCCTCCTTTCAAGAGGTTCGGAAGCCTCCTTTCAAGAGGCTCGGAATGCTCGGTCGCAAGAGCGACGTCCAGGATAGCCGACATTCTACATCGAAGTTGGATTGCGGATAGCGGATCATCAGCACTCCGCCACGAAAAATATATATCGAGTACTTATTCAAAAGGACATATGTGATTTTTTAGACAAAGATTCAAACGTCGATTTATCCAATCTGATAGCATTCCCACAGACAGGAATGGGAAGCCTTCGGCTACCAGTTGGTGGTGTTGTTTTACGTCGGAGTGTCATCAGATTGGACAAATCTTTGTTTATAAACTCACATATGTCCTTTTGAATAAGAATCCGAGATACGTCGATAATGAATGGGAACGCCAGTGACAGCTACCAACGTCGTCAGCTTGCAACGACCGCGTAGCCGCAGAAAGTGGCGAGCGGCCGGTTTCGGGGGAGCTTCCGCTTTAGAGGAGCTTCTCGTTGGAGTAGGTTATATCTGCCGTCGGGGACTATCCGAGTCGTTCGCGATCGCGAATGACGCGGGAGCTAAATGGCTCTAGAAATAAGGTGGGAGCTGAATGGCTCAAGGGCATCGAAACTCGGTTATCGGAGTACTCAAGTAACACCAAGCATTACAATAGTGCACATATATCAATTATAAAAGGGCATTCTAAATGCTAATTGCATTAAATCAGTTTTAACGATGTGAAGTTGCATTTATTTATCAACTGTCAGACAACGATACTCTAAATCATGTTCGAGTCATTACTCACCTGATGCGCTATGCTATGAGGAACGACAATTTTCGTGCCCAAGTCTAGTGCAAGTTATTTTATCGACACGACTTCGCATGTTTTCAAAAGAACTTATTACTAGGGTGCGGTGAAATTCGTGTGCCTAAATGTTTTTTTATGGAAAAAAAAGGGAAGGGGTTAAAATATTAAAGTTTAGAGGTCGCGCAAAGGCTCATAAGGGGATTTTTCGAACATCAAGTTTAGACTTTCATAATAAAGATGGGCGAGATGCTTCATCAGCATTTTTTATTATAAACTGTCTGGAGATGGAAAACAATTACAATAGATTGTAAATCGGCTAAAAATTGCCATAGATATGATTATTTTAATGAAAGTTTAAACTTGATGTTCAAAAAACTGAATCACTCAAACTCTGAGTCTAATTTGTTTTTCATAAAAAAAAGCGATTAAGCACACGAAATTCAGGTTTTTGAAACATTCGAAAAATAAGCCGCCCCAATTACATATGGTCTTTGGTCATCAGAAGCCATAATACGAGTTTTAATGATTTACAATTTAATTCAGATTTTTTAAAATTAAGGCCGATTATTTTTAAGTAACCAAATACTCACGCTCAGCATATATGTGTTACGTCTGAAAATGTTCATTCTGGAAAAAAGAAAAAAGTTGTTAGAATTTTACCCTACGAACCATAGTTATGCCAATAACATACCCTATGCGCATTCAACACATCGCGACACCGGAACAGCTTCCCGCAGATATCGCACGCTTTCAGCACCCTTTCCCCTATGTGTTGTGTTATCTCGTGGAATACCACGTCCCTTCGATGGTGGAACTGCAGCGGACAGTGATTGCATTGGAACATATTATGAGTGTACATGTGATCGTTGTAGCTGAGTGCCGAGCGAAACTCATCATTACAAATGTTACAAACCCGCCTGCATCTGTTGTGGCTTTCGGCAATATGATCGGTCAGAATCTGACGGTTTTCGAACAGTCCATCGCATATGAAACACTTTACGGAAATTTCTTCGGCCGGTGGCAGCGTCGGAATCGATTCCCATAAGTATGATTCAGTCAGTTGCGTTTCTTCCTTGACGATGGTAACTTCCAGTTGGTCCACATCGGTGCTCGCCTCATTTGAGTCATCATCGATTTTGATTACATCATTTTCATCAACACCGTTGGTCTCTTCCAAGGGACTTTTTGCAGGAGGTGGTGAATCGAGCACTACCAGAGCAGTCCGGTTTCTTTTCAATCTGGTACCGGTGCTACGAAAAGTCACATTTTCCGATGTCATCAATTCGCGGACCTTTCTGTAAGTTTTCCAGGCAAGATGGTTCCTCAACCAGAAGCAATGCACCATATCGATATGAACGACGCAGCCCTCACAAAAGTATCCTTTCACGGCTTTGGATTGGTTTTTCTGATCCGGTTGATTAAAATATTTTTGCGCCAATTTATGTAGCGTTTCTTTTCCGCCAATAGTTTCCGTTGGTTTGTACATTTCATCTACTATGCCGAAGCGAAGGCAAAGTTTACACTCGGCAACCTGTGTGAGGGTGTTGTCCCTTGAGAAAACAATTTTTTTTTAATTAACTCGTGCTATGTTGTGACTGAACAAATTTTCAAGAATAAAAAAAATTGGCGCTTCCTGTTCCACCTCGGGTTTTTTAAACACCACACTCCACACCACGTTCAACTATTGAAAATTAGAATTGTCGTCTTAAACTGTAATAAGGCTTTTATTCCTTAAGCATGCATCAATATTGACGTCGAAAGCACAAGCGTTCGGTTTTTTATTTCTCATTTAAAGCTAATTATTGTCTATTTTCCAGGTATTAGCCATCCGACATGCCACTTTATTTTGTACAACCGTTGGACTACAACCTCTTACATACGTGCCCAGGGTTGCCATTATGCCATACATATCTACCACCGCCAGACATTTTTACACCAAAAAGAGAAACCATTTACAATGCCAAACTTTTCGAATTTCAGACAGATTTTTTGTGACCAGCATCGGTAGAATATGATTCACAGAAAATCGTCTAATTAAGTGTATTGCTCGAAATGCTACAGCAAAAACAGAAACACACTGCATTAGCAAGTCTAAATTACCGCAACTACATTTCGCTTCCAAAAACTCATTGAATCAATTTCAATCATTTGTAATCAAAGTGAAGGTGTCGTTTCCGCGGATGCAGTTTAGCCATGCTGGTTTCCAGAGATCGGTTTTAAAGAAACAAAGCTTCTAAGGACAAATTTTGTCGTAACATCTTGCGTTTCGAGTTCTGGAAATGCTTACAACGTTCTGTAAAAAAAACCCTATAAAATGTTATCAGTGCCTATTTCCGTGGCTTTTCAAATCTCCTGGTTATTCGACAATCCGAAACATCATTAAACTTATTTTGATGAACCTGAGTGCCCACTGGACTGCCGTTATACGCATATTTGTCCCATGTTTGCTGGGAATCCCTATATACATGGGACAGTTATGCGTATAACGGCAGTGGAGGTCCTTCAGAAGATTTGAGGCATCCAGTTCATAAAATTCATCCGACTCTGAATAACGAATGATTGATATGGCCAATTCTCATGAACTTGACCGGCCACCGGAGGTCCTCAAGAACTTCCGTAAAAGTGGTTAATGCATAATATTCATCTCAGAGGATCCCAATTTGGATAAAATCTTTTCATTATCGTACTCTGAGTAACAAATGATTATGTTTAGCTTTTCTCATGGACTTGTGATGCTCCGGAAGTTAAAAATTATCTGTTATTATGGACATGGACAATTAATAAAACTTATGATGGCATTAATTTTTTGTTACAAAAATTCAATTTTCAACTACGTTTATCATTTTTTTTAATATCTATGGAATATATAGAAAATTTCTTCGTTGTTTTGAATGAAGTCAAGTTTCTCCAATAATTATTTATCTTTTTATAATTTTCAGAACTTTCAGAGTTTAGATTCCATTCAATTAAATCTGACTTTTCTGAAATACCTAAAATGTTATGAACTCTAAGAATCTCATTATTTATGAATATAGAATTGTTACAGCCGAGATTTTAACGAATATCTTAGGCGGAAGCAGACCTTCTTTTAGAAGAATGCAAAAGCAAAATGATGGTCAATCAAAATTACTTAATTTAAAAAATATAGTAATGTTATATATTATTAGAATTTCTACTTTTGTTTTCCAATGTAGGTAGGTATTTATAAATTACTAGCAGACCCGATGAACTTCGTTTCGCCTGAAATCAATTTATACCCTGAATAGTTATCGAGTTATGAAGAAATTGGTGTATCATTTGTATGGAAGCACCATTTTCCAAAATAGGAAGAGGCCTCAAACCATCTTAAGAACCCTCCCCGGCCCCAAAAACTTCTGTATACAAATTTTCACGCCGATCGGTTCAGAAGTTTCCGAGTCTATAAGGTTCAGACAGACATAAATTCATTTTTATGTATGTAAAAAAAAATATAGATAAGATATAGATATAGATTTGCATGAAAACTCTTTTAATTTATAAATTAAAATTTAATCAATGCTACTTTTGTGTGACTATTTCCACTTAGGGACACGGCAGGTATTTCCGTCCTCCGTCGTAGGGGCTAAAACCAACGAAAGCAACGTACATTTGCTAGAACTCCACTATAGTGGAACGTTTCTCCTGAGTTTACGATTTGGTACGTATAAGTTTTACAAAAAAGCGTCTTTCTAATTGGTTTTCGAGACTATGACTAACAGACGAAAATACCTGCCGTGACCGTGACCCTATTTATTCAGTTCGATAAAACTTAATAATTAATAGTTAATTATTCTCTTTTTTCTGGGCGTTGACCACCCGATATGGACTTATAATGTTTTGAAAATTCTCGAAGTGCATATAAGTATGTACACTAGGGTGGTTCAAAAAATTGATTTTGCTCCACAGCGCTCACCTGATTCTGTATTATGTTCTGAGCGTCCTCTTAAAATGAAGGCTCATTTGGATTAAAACTGATTTAGCACAAGCCGTTTCAAGTTTGCATGCAAATTAGTATGGGGAAATTTATTTTTTCTGTATAATGTTAATGACGCTTCCCCATCAAGCGAAGGTTAAAAGAAAACCTACATAGCTAAAAGGAATACTCAGTTTGCATTTTGCCGTCATTGTAGTCGGAAGAGCGAAAAGTTTTCTACGCGTGATTATAGGTACGGTAGGTACCAAACGGAAGTTTTTTGCCTTTTGTGCAGGGACAGAAAAAGTCATTTCAACTACACTCAAATAGCTGACATCCAACACACAATCAAGTTGCTAGTCCTTCCCGAATTTGAATGTGCGAATGAATAGGACGGCATGTGCACGAACAGCAGCAAGCGACGACTCTCGGTGTCAGCGTTGTATTGTGCGGTGTCAAAATGAATCTTCAGCTTGGCACATTGATATTCAATTTGAAATCTCAAAATATGAATATCATTTCATACTGCGGTGCATGGATTCAACATTTTGAAGTCAGATTCCTAAAATATATGCATCTGTTTAGTATATAAAGTAAAATAATCATCATTTATCGGTGCAAATCAAGCGCAATTCAAAATATTCATTACAGCCCCGGTAGATATTCATTTTTTACGCTCGATTATCAATCGGCTATTGAGGATCGGGCGGTAAATTTGGTATGGAAGTTTGACAGCATGCTGCGAGAAATTCGTGCCTGCATTGCCGAGCGTCTGATCAAAACAAACACGAATCAATGACGAAGCTGCCTACTGAGCATCGATGCAACTGATAGTAAAACGAAGATTTCCGTCCTTGCTTTTGTGTGCTCATTTTGGGTCAATTCGCTCGTTGTTCGCATGATGCTTGCAAATACAGTTCAATTCTATTTCCACTCTCCGCTCCCCGTCCGACATGGGCTGAGATAGCGGTTTTTGTAAAACCGTTGGACTGGACTGAAGTAAAGCTAATGGACACTGTTTACAAAACGTCTGAAGACAGATCTTTGTGCGTGAAATTTACCTCGACGGATGCCATGCAGGACGCGTTACGTAAGAATCGCGAACTTTTGTTATTCGAGCGAAAAGACTGTGGAAGTCCGAATGATTGTTGCGGGAAGTAACATACGGTATGTTAGGGTATGACGGTGTTTGATCTTCCACCAGAACTACCGGATGAGGATCTATCAGCGGTACTCGGACAATACGGTATAGTGGAGTATTCCGTGCGAGAAAAAATTCCCGTGGATTTGGGCCTCGATCTCTTGTACCGGGTGTACGAGGTGTCTTTATGTTTATAGACGTGAAAAGTGAAACACCACCGTCGCTGGAAATTAGAAATCATAGAAAGAAGATTTTTTATGATGATCTGAAGAACAAATGTTTCGAGTACTAAAAAGAAGGACGCAAAGATGCATGTCCTTTGCGAAATAAACGGATGACCAAAAAATCGGCAATCATATTTGCCGGGATAGTTAATGGATGCCAGGACAATGGAGAAGGTATTGATGAGGAAGATATTGAGGAAGAAACGATCGAAATTCTGGATGAAGCGATGCAGCAATATGTGGAAGAAGAAGAAGAACAGGAAAAAGAACAGGATCCAACAAAAATAGTATTTAAAAATAAAACGGATCAGCAGTGGTACGAGAAAAAACAGATGTGTTCAGGTTTCCGTCCCGTTTTTTCTTCTATCTGTCAGCTTGAATAATTACAATTCCCAAACAAAACATTATATTTATCATCCGATTGTTAATGCTTGCTGGAAAATATAAAGAAGCAGTAGAAGAATCCTTCGGCAATGTAATAATGTCGACCACTGACGACGGAAGCTGGAAAAGTACACCAGATAACGGATGGAGTTAACCAGCAGCCGGCAGATCCGGAAAAATGAAACAAATCTATTGTGCCACCATTGAATCATGCGAATCATTTTGGATATTTACATCTATGAGGTTGTAAAGTGGTTTGCCTTATAGACTTCCGAATGCTGTGGTGAAAAACGCACCCAACAGTGCGTTCTCATTTCCAATAAACGACGAGAAGGACAAGATGGCCAACATCCTGAACAGTACATAGTTGGAAATGGGCATTCCGACTACTATCTGCTGGAAATCCGTAGAAGAATCGTTTTTCTTATCGCTTTTGGCGTAAGCATAAAAAGGACACATGAATTTGACATTTGGTGAGCATGTTCCAGTTGTTTCTTTAACCTATATATTTTTTTGAATTATTTTACACAAATAAACAGGCGTAACACTTCTCGTCTGAACACCGTGTTTGAAGTATGGTTTAGAATGCATCTGTGCTGCGCGATTATACCAAAGGATACGCCAATGCTCAAACTCTTTGGT
Source organism: Armigeres subalbatus (assembly GCF_024139115.2). Lineage (NCBI taxonomy): Eukaryota > Metazoa > Arthropoda > Insecta > Diptera > Culicidae > Armigeres > Armigeres subalbatus. Next base: position 374,318,733 of record NC_085141.1, on the reverse strand, counting down.
ATTCGATTTTATTCGATTAGTGTACAGATTGTTGAATATTTTCTGTTCTGATGAAGATGTTGATTATTTTTGCAGACGCATGTTTTTAACGCTAGTGTCAAAAATGCCGACAGAAAATGTCGTAATTCTGATAATGGACGGCATTAATAATTTCTGTAAAATTCAGACGATAATTTTCCAACTAAGAAGAGTTACGTTTGTTTGTAGGTGCCTTATATGTACATATTTGATCTGAACTAATAACTAAATACGTACAGGGAATCGTTTGCTGCTATTGCCGCGGATATTGTGGGAGTCCCAGGTATCCGGTTCAAGCTCTAGTTGGCAACGATGGCTCTTCTTGACCTTCTATTCCCTGAGTAGTTATTACGAATAAAGGCGTCCTTGTGATGTTTTGCTGTACCTGTTATGGATAGCTAGTGTATCCCCATCCTCTACACTAACTGAAGACACCGCTTTGTCTTCAGCAGTGATTCCTTTTTACAGCACTAGTGTTCATAACAAAAAGGGCACCATTACTGAGCATGAGATCTGATCAAATTGTTCGTAGTACTACTTGACCAACACCCCCGGCTGGGTGAGGGGTAGAGGATGACACACAAACAAACAAAAACAAAAAAAACGTTTTTTTGTTAAATATCTTGGCTGTGCATATGCACAGCATATGTTTCGAAATGGACAAATTGATATGAAATTTTCGAAAAAGAATCCACGTGTCTTGGAGGGACTCGAACCCTCAACCTCCTACTCTCTAGATAGGCGTGATAACCCCTACACAACAAGACCACTTAAAGGTCACGTTTGCGGAAAGCCATCAGAATCCGAGTACCAACCTCCACCGCGGTTAGCTCTCTTTTTTGCAAATTGAATATCTTTCGGATGCTTGATTTGTCCAATCTCCACATGTGCTTTACTATTGTATATCCACAGCCAAGCGAGTGCACATTGTTTATTAAACGAGAGGATCGCACTCCATGCCCCCCAGTAACTGTCTGGGCGGGACGGTATAGAATGCGAATTCAATCGCACTCTGCTGTGCCAAAGGCTTGCTTGGCTAAAGCATTTGATGAGTTTGATTGCCTTTTTAAGCGGTCGCGTGTACTCAGACGACTGATGACGGTGAAAGACCGACACTTGATTACAATTAATTGGATATTATTCGGCAACTCGGCCGTACGAAAACCATTTTTTTGTTAAATATCTTGGCTGTGCATATGCACAGCATATGTTTCGAAATGGACAAATTGATATGAAATTTGCGAAAAAGAATCCACGTGTCTTGGAGGGACTCGAACCCTCAACCTCCTACTCTCTAGGTTTTCGTACGGCCGAGTTGCCGAATAATATGCAATTAATTGTAATCAAGTGTCGGTCTTTCACCGTCATTAGTCGTCTGAGTACACGCGACCGCTTACGTAAAAGGCAATCAAACTCATCAAATGCTTTAGCCAAGCAAGCCTTTGGCACAGCAGAGTGCGATTGAATTCGCATTCTATACCGTCTATACTGGGGGGCATGGAGTGCGATCCTCTCGTTTAATAAACAATGTGCACTCGCTTGGCTGTGGATATACAATAGTAAAGCACATGTGGAGATTGGACAAATCAAGCATCCGAAAGATATTCAATTTGCAAAAAAGAGAGCTAACCGCGGTGGAGGTTGGTACTCGGATTCTGATGGCTTTTCCGCAAACGTGACCTTTAAGTGGTCCTGCTGTGTGGGGATTATCACGCCTAACTAGAGAGTAGGAGGTTGAGGGTTCGAGTCCCTCCAAGACACGTGGATTCTTTTTCGCAAATTTCATATCAATTTGTCCATTTCGAAACATATGCTGTGCATATGCACAGACAAGATATTTAACAAAAAAATGGTTTTCGTACGGCCGAGTTGCCGAATAATATGCAATTAATTACAAAAAAACGAATCAGCTGTGGTACGAGCGCAAAGGAATTCTTAATTGCACCGAGAAAATAGAGAAAATGTTGCGGCAATATGCGGAGGAACAACGGAAAAAGAAAGAAGAGGATCTGAGAGAACAAGCAAAATACGCGGCTCGCAATAAAACGCGAAAAAATGTTTTGTAATTATGATAACTTTCGTACATTCAAAGTTAATTGCCTATATGCCGGGTATTAAGCCACCCGGAGTGGAAATTAGTTACTATGTTTGAAACTCGATTATGCATATGCACAACATGTGATAGATTTAGTTCGGAAAAGGTATTGGAGGGTAACCGCCCCTTCGGTGGGCTTTGATCCCACGACCCCACACACTTAAAATTCTAAGTTTACCGTTTGCCGAGAATCCAACAGCCGAGATATTGATAATAATTTCGACGAATTTCGGTAAAACTTTTACCGAGATTTCGGTAAACTTTACCGAGTGATCGGTAATCGTTACCGAGATCTCGGCAAAAAGTCAACTTTGCCGAATTTCGGCAAAATGTTGACGAAATTTCGGTAAAGAAATTACCGAATTTCAGTAAAAAATGTCACCAAGATCTCGGCTGTTGGAATCTCGGCAAAATTTTTGCCGAGGTCTACAAAATAATTTAAGTGTGCAGTACGCTAGATAGGTGCTTTCCCTACTAAGCTACGAAGGACCTCCGTCGTCCTCCGCAGCTTAGCGGGTACTGATGAAACCAAATTCCCAGCCTCGGGCCACCAGCCAAACTCTCGCAATACATTTTCAGAACTAACTCTCTCGTATGTATTTTTGTACACACGCCAACCAAGTAGGATGAGTATTTAGTATTGTCCGGCTCCTACAAACTTGCTTCATCAGCAACGGCGCTCAATGAAGTAGGGTTGTGTGAGGTTGTGCCAGTTGGTCGTCAGATCCCGACCCGACCACATAAGCGAAGAGAGATCGCCACTTGAGATCAGTACATTCAAATTTGTTTGTTAAATATCTTGGCTGTGCATATGCACAGCACATGTTTCGAAATGGACAAATTGATATGAAATTTGCGAAAAAGAATCCACGTGTCTTGGAGGGACTCGAACCCTCAACCTCCTACTATCTAGGTAGGCGTGATAACCCCTACACAACAATCACAATCAAGGATGTTAACGATCATTCAGTAATTTGCGTTCGATCATTTAGTAGTTTGTGAATAACACATTCCAGAAGCTGAATTTCAAATCATGTTGTATGGTGGACTTCTAGTGCGAAAATTTTTCTACAACTTTGCCTAATGGTACGTTATTAGAATTCAACTAATAACGGAGTTAGAGCGCTAGTTGCAGTAACTTAAACTAAATGATTGAAATTTTGTTATCATTTAGTCTAAGTCACTGAAACTATAGCTATAACTCCGTTACTAGTGGAATTCAAACAACGAACCATTACGCAGAGTTGTAGAAAAACCTTCGCACTAGAAGTCCACCATACAACATGATTTGAAATTCAGCTTCTGGAATGTGTTATTCACAAACTACTAAATGATCGAACGCAAATTACTGAATGATCGTTAACATCCTTGATCACAATACACAACACACAGTATAAGATAAGTCCAACCCCGTACTGCTTTCCGTTTTTAATTAAATCGCTTCTAGAATTTTTGAGAAGAGTTTTAAAAAAATTTCCGTATGCTTCCCCGTGCAATATTTTTCTAATATCATCCTTCGACTTCTTATTCTTCATGCAACCTTTAATCGCCAATAGTTTATTACCTCTACTGATAGCACACACAAATTCAGGTTACTATACTTATTACTTACCGGAAGAAAAGTCTCGGTTCCTGATATTTATCCCGACTGGCGGCGGTCCGGCTGGACTTGGGTCTATCCGCATCGTCATCGTACTCATCATCGTCTTCGTCTCCCAGCAGGGATGGTATGGCGAAATGCGCCTTGCAGATTCGCGCATCGGAATGCACCGCAGGCGTTTGACCGGTGCCTACTTGGATGGCTTCCCGCCAACGGTTGACGAGCTGCTCCACTCGCGGAAACTCGGTGGTCCACTCCTGGAGCAGATTCAAACAGCCTGGCACGACGCAGCGGGACATGGTTTGTGGGCGCGATTGTTCGGCTTGCGATTTGTTTTGATACTGGATTGCAACTGATCTTCGCGTTCTGTTATCAACGCGAGAATGAAAATTCGATGCTGGAAAGGATACAGTAAACAAAAAAACAGCTGATGCCAGGCAGTGAAGTCAACGGAAAATGAACACCGTTCATTCACGTGTGTGTGGGTGTGCATAAGAAAGTCTCGAAAAAAAAAAACAAAATAAACATTTGTAAGCCTACACAACAGTGTTTTTATTAGGCTCTCAAGATTTTGCCTTAAAATTTATAATAAAAAATTCACATAAATCATGTCCGCCTAGGATAGGATGTGACAATTGAATTGCGACTGCCTTGTTGTTCCCTCAGTCGATTGCTTTGACGAGGTGGTGACCAGTGCTTCCGAATATATTTTATGCAAAATCCGCCGAACAATACATTTTGAAAAGTCATGTTTTCTCGTTCATTTCTTACATTATTCGCAATAAAAGATGCTACGTACTATCAGAAAAAAGTTTTTACATGGAATTAGATGTGTTTTACAGTGAAATGAGTAAAAAGTTGGTTTATAATGCTTCAAATCGAGTGTTTTAAATTAGCATAATCCATGAGAACCAATCATACATCATTTGCAGTCTAGCATAAACTCATTTTGCCCAAAAAATCAAAAAACAAACTTTTGAATTATGTCATAAATTTCAATTTAATTACCCAGCAACACGGCCAAGGTAACAACAAGCTGCCCTTTTGAAAATGTGATACCGCCGATCGAAGTAATCGATTGTCATTTTCACCCAATCAGCAACCGGTACGATTTTGACAGAAAATCGGTACGATTTTTAATGACCAATTGTCACATCCTATCCTAGATGTCCGCTAACGCCTGCGATACAAAGCGAGTTTTCGTGAAGCGCTGCAAAGTTGTCAACTGCAAATCCAGCAGTGTGTCTAATCCTGGCATGTGTTTCTTGAATGTACCCAAGAATTCTTATCGCAGGCGTGCCTGGATGACGCTTATGAATCCAGACTCCCGGTCGAAAAAAATATCCAGTTTTCCGAGGAAGATGTACTGCTGCGAACGACATTTCGACGTGAGTATTTTTGTTTTTTAGTTCATTTTCATTACCTGAAGTTGAACTAATTTAGTGAGGTTTGTCTAATTTATTAAATTTAAATTTAAATATGGAGTTTTAAATCCTAACATTAACGACTGTACATATATGAAAAGAAATATATTTCAAATATTTATAAGCCTAATTGTATTTTATGAAACATCAGATTTAGTATAAAAGGTGACCTCGGATACTGAGAACGTCACTGACCAAATGGGACCACACATACAGTTGTCATTCATTTACAAGGCATTCAGTATTTCAGTGACGGACAATTTCATTCAAAGATTTGTTGAAGGTAAATAAAGTATTTCTCATAAATATTATCGAATGAACCAGGTAGATTATATATTTCCAATAATTAAGCAAGAGAAGCCGAAAAAGGATGGAAATATGTGGCAACCCCCGAACTAAGCGAATGCCTTGAAAATAAGAGTAGAAGTCATGAATTCACTTAATATATATATCAAATAAGCTGTCTAATAGTTTATTTAGTGATAAACTCTTTAATTTACTGAAAAATCACTCTAATAAAGATTTAAAAAAAAATAGAGCATGCCAACCTTTTACAATAATTGTAATATATGGCATGGGACATAGCTGCTAAGCCATTTGGAAAATTGAAACGAACCCAATAGAAACATGCAAACCCTACCTTGGGGATTCAGAATGTGCATTTCAGAACGGAACACGAAGTAAATGTTAACTTATATAATTTATCAAACTATTTTTGATTGTTCCAGCTAGAAGAAGATCTAGTCGACTACGAGGATTACCAACGTAGTGGAATTGTCTGCAAAAGGTACTTGAAGCTGAAAAAAGGGGTTCGCCCGCACAAGGATTTACCCTATCGATCCGACCGTGATAGCGATTCCGATGATTCCGTAGAATCACTGAATACGGCAAAACGTCCAAAGCGGTTGAAATCCGGCCAGGCCAGAGGACGACCTCCCGGTAACACCGCTTCTTCGAATGACGACCTAACACTACTGTTCGAATGCGCCCCACTGTCTCCCGAAATTAAGTCGGAAACATCGTTGGATGGAATCACTAGGCCAGATACACCTGAAGATATGAATTACGAAATCGAACTCGTTTCTGACACACAAGATTCCATGAATTCCAGTTCCAATTCCGTAGAATCAACGCATCCGGCTTGTACTGTTCCGAGTTGTGGAAACCCGTTTCCCCTATGGACGGCGCAATTTCCACGGGACCCGAGTTTACGTCAGCGATGGCTGGAAGCGATTTATGCGGGAACCGGTCAAATATTGCCACTGGAACCAGCCCCAGTGGTGTGCAATTTGCACTTCTCGGATAAAACGATCTCGGTGGAAAACTATCGGGAACCGACGATCTACCAACAGTGAGTAATCATACATGGAATGGTTCGCAGGTTAAACAATTGATTAATGGTTTTTTTTTTTTAGCGATGATTCCCTGACGTTCGTTTCCTGCTGTCGGTTGTGTTCTTCCTTCGAAGATTCGTCGAAAATGTTTCATTCAAGTCAGTGTCTGCTTCCAGGGCAGACAATTAAAACGATCGCGGACAAGTATTTCAAAGCATTTGAAGCGTCTATCGAGTGCGCAGAAGATGGATTTTTATGTGAAGGTTGCACAGTTCGTCTAGACATGATACATTCCATATGGCTGGAGGTGAATCAAGAAATGGAACGGAACAAACATTTATTGGTAAAGATGTCCAAAGAAACAATTCTTCCAGTCTGTAAAACTTCACAGTCCCAGCAAGAGGATATCGTTAAGGAGGAAATACTCTTGGAAACTTCTGGTCCATCTTCGATGGATCAGGACTCGACCGAACCACATTCCACTCATCCGCCCATTGTCAGCCTACGCTTGAAAGGAGTTACAGATGATGTCATGCAAAATGCAATCAACCGCGTTCTGCAGGGAGGTGTCCTCCGCCAGGTTGCCACCGAATATGGATTATCTCATCAGACTTTGTATAGATACGTAAGGAAGCGTAAGAGCACTCAGGAGAAGTCGAGTCTACTACGTCCCGAGCACGAGAACTTCAATCAAGTGTTCACTAAGGAACAGGAAGCAAATTTAGCCGAATATGTGATACGAGTGATTAATCTGTTGTACGGAATATCCTACCGAAATCTACGAAAAATTGCGTTCCAGTACGCAAAGACAAACAAAATCACGTACCCACACAAATGGAACTGTGAACAAATGACTGGAATGGGATGGGTAGTTGGATTCTTGAAACGAAATCCGCAAATCGCAGAACAGACTCCCAAGGGATGCGACATTTCCAAGAATGCTACATTCGATTTATCGCACATTGAAGTAAGTTACTCGGCCTTGGAAAAGGCCTTCAAAATACATTCGACCTTCGCTGATGGTACCCGACTGTTTTTGCTAGGAGAAGCGAACACGTTTAAACGATATCTGCCCACATATTTCAACATCATCCCAATCAAGATGTTTGTCATAGCGAACCCCCTCGGGAAACGAATTCCTCCCATCATAGTGTTTCCGACCACGCACATACCCAAATCCAAAAAGGCATCATCTGGGGTCCTTTGTCTCACCAGTTCTTCCGGGACCATTACCCAGGAGCTGTTCCCCGAAGTCGTGCAGCATCTCTGCAACCATATCAACGCATCGCCAACATCACCGGCCCTACTCGTCTGCGATAACTACGAAGACTGGCTATCCTCCTCGACGACGTTGGACCTGTGCGGCAGTAGCGGACTAAGCGTGGTAACACTGCCCCGCCAGTACACCAAGTCGGTGCAAGCCCAACGCGGCAACGTGTTCTCGGAGCTGCACAACGCCTACAAGAACATCTCGGAACAGTGGCTCCGGCAGCACGGCCGGCCCGGGGTAGGACCCACCACCGATCTGGTGGTACGATGGACCGACGAAGTGTACGCGAAGAACTACTGCAAGCAGCGGGCAGCGGAGTGCTTCCGGAAGTTTGGAGTGTTCCCCTTGAATCGGCGGGCCAAAGAGGGTATTAGTTTTGTGACGAAATGAAGCGGTGTTTATATAAATGATGAATAATTAGTTTTAAATAGTGTGGAAAGAACTCCTATTTTTATTATTTACTCAAATAAGGACTGGAGTTGCCTTTGAAGCTACAATATTGATCTTGGCTATCGCGACACCCTCAGCAGAGGAGTGTAACACCTTTTGGATCAGTTACCGCTCCGTTGTTCAAATAGCCGCCATCCAAGACCGGTCCGTCACCCAATTGCCGTTATCGACAGGGACATTGTACGGGTCGGACAGGATTGGGACATTGGTGCTCAACTACGAGACCGACTGTCACAGCAGTTGCTGGGCAGTTGCACAGTAGTTAAGATCCAGCTGTGTTACTTTCACGGCTTCTTCTTATTTGTATCTCCGATGGGCTATGAAGGTCCACCACCCTAACGTGGGTACAGGCCTGCTTTTTGCTTTTTTGCATTCCTGTGCCTAGTTCCCTTGCTCTCTGTTGCAATAATTAAACTCGCGATTATATTTACAACTAACGAATTAAAACTTTATTAAAAGAAGACAGACATGTGGACTTTGATTAAAGGCGAGCAAGTTGCGAATCTATTCGAGGTGATCACATTTCTCCGCATTGGTTAGGCGCGGACGACGTCTGTCAATCTGACGGCTGTCAGATGATGAGCCACCGGCTGAGTGCTGGTTGCGAATAGGGGTGTCCTCTCAACACCTCCCCCTTTTTAGTAAAGATGGTAAGGATCATACCTCACTGGCACCTTTCGATTTCGCGAAGAGTGGCGAGGTTGAATTTGATGTTCTTCAGCTCTTTTTGGAAGGCGTTGAGGTCTTCGTTGACGATTACTGTTTGAACTTCTCGGCCGCTGTACAGGTTCTTACAAAATACTGTTCGAATCAAGATCAAACAGTGGTTCGATTGGTTGTGTAGGACGTTGATTCAGACCCCACGAATCAAGCAGTATATCCAATGGAATTAAAGATGTCTTCTGTTCTTCTTCAGTATGAACTTCATCGGACTCCGACCTACTTCGTAACTGATTACAGTGCGAACGAATAAGTATGTTTTTCCCTTGCAACCAAACGTTGTAAACGACACTTCCTACACGTTCGAGAACCTGGCCAGCTTCCCACTTCCAACGATTATTTTTGTAGACTTTCGCCCAAACCAAATCTTTAGGGCAGTAGTTGATGATCTTGGCTCCATGTTTGCGATTGTATTGACTATCTTGCTTGTTGTTCTCAATTTTGTGGTATGCAGTTGGTGGTCTCAACAAATCTAATTATGTGCGAAGGTTTCTACCAAGTAGTAACTCCGCGGGGGACTTTCCTTCTGGAGCGCTTCGGTTGGGGGTAGAACGGTAGCACAATAGGAAAGTGTTAATTGCTTCACTAAGGCTCTCTCCCCCCGCCGTAATTTTCTTGAGGGTTCGTTTGAAAGTGTCAACGAACCTTTCCGCAAGCCCGTTGGATTGCGGATGGAATGGTGGTGTCTTGAGATGAAGTATACCGTTGCTGTCACAGAAGAGTTCGAACTGCTCACTGACGAATTGGCGACCGTTGTCGCTGACTATCGTTTCTGGCATTCCGAAACGGGCGAAGATGCCTTGCAGCATTTCTAGAGTTGCAGACGTAGTAATTCGACGGGTAGGTATTACTTCTGGCCACTTTGTGTATGCATGGTCCGGCGTAGTCCATATGTAGTCATTGCCAGGGTTTTTCGGGTACTGGCCAGGATTCCAGCTTGACTCTGTTGTTGGTTTTGGCAGCCAACGCACACTCATTGCAAGAACGCACTAGCTGGGCTATACTGTCGTCGATTCCGGGCCAGTATACATAACTTCTAGCAACTGCTCTCATCCTTTCAACGCCGGGTGACCTTTGTGCAGCATCTGGAGAACTTTTTTCTGGAACTTCGACGGAATGACCAATCGCTCACCATATGCCAGACAGTTGGATATAACTGATAATCCTTCTCTACGAAGATAGAACTGCTGACAAGATTCGGCAACGTCACTTTTGTTGGCAGGCCATCCTTGCTGAACATGTTGAACAACTTCTTGGAGGATCGGGTCTGCTCTAGTTTCTGACTGGATCGATTTGTACGTCAGCGGTAGGAACTCCAGCGATTGATTAACAGCATCCTGAAAAATTTGTTCCAGTTCGATTGCCGCTATTACATAGTCTTCTTCAGGACGAATGTAATTGTTTATTAGTCTCGACAATAAATCAGCATAACCAAAGCTCTCCGTGGATACATATTGAATGTCGAAATTGTATAGAAGAAGTGTTAACGTCCAGCGTTGTAACCTGTTAGCGGTATAAACGGGTATGCCCTTTTTAGACCCGAATATCGCCAACAATGGTTTATGATCGGTTTCCAAAGTGAAGTGTCTGCCGAACATGCATTCGATGGAAACGCGTGACTCCGAATATCAAGGCTAATCCTTCCTTTTCTATCTGGCTGTAGTTTTCCTCGGCTGGTGTAAGGCTTCTGGATACATGACTGATTGCTTTTATAGTTCCGTCTGGGAACCTGTGTGCGATCCTAGCACCGATTCCAATAGAAGACGCATCTGCTGACACCACTATATCCAGTCGTGGATTGTAGTGTGTTAATACTAACGGTGACATCAATAACTCCTTGAATCGATCAAACGAGTTTTGACAGGCTGCATTCCATTCCCATTTGACTCCAGCTTTCAGTAGCTTATCCATAGGGTACCGCAACTTCCGCATTTCGGGGACGTACTTGGCATAATAATTTACGGCACCTAAATAGGACCTTAATGATGGAAGGTCATGTGGTGGTGCCATGTTGACAATGGCTGCAACTTTGTTCGGGTCCGGTCGAATACCATCACCATCCATAATTTGTCCCAGGTAATTGACTTGCTCCATGCTGAAGCTGCATTTTTCAATCCTCACCGTAAAACCGTATTCTTGCAGACGGCTAAGGACCCGTTCGAGATTCTGCTTATGTTCCTCTTCCGTTCTGCCTCCTACAATGACGTCATCGAGATCACCACTAGTGAATTCGAGTCCTGCGAGCATTGCATCCACCACTTGCTGGAATGCCCCTGGGGCTGACTTGATGCCAGGTGATAATCGCGTAAATTGGTACAGTCCTTTGTAGGTGTTTTTGGTTAGAAGCTGTTGACTGCCTTCTTCCACCTCCACCTGGAGATAGGCATCGGAAAGGTCTATGTGGCTGAAGTATCGACATCCTGACATCTTTGAAAAAATATCCTCAGGTAACGGGAGGGGGTATTGATTAGCTTCGAGAACATTGTTTAACCCCGTTGAGAAATCCGCACAAATGCGAATTTTCCCGTTCGGCTTCCGTACAACCACTATAGGTGCAGCCCAGTCTGAGAAATCTACTGGCTTCAAGACCCCCAGATTGTGGAGACGCTGAATTTCTTCTTAAACTGCGCCTTCCATGCTATAAGAGACGGGACGTTTTGGTCTGAATACAGGCCGGGGATTTCCTCGAAGTTGGAGCTTGACTTTCGTTTTGCTGCATAACCCCATCTTATTGGTGAAAACATTCGGGAACTGTGCCTGCATCGATGCCATGAATGACTGGGATCGATTACAAACTTGATTGCAAAACGAGTTGATAGGCTCATCGTATAGACCGAACTTATCCATCCAATCGGAACCCAAAACCGATAGCTTGATTTCTGGCACCATAACACGACACAAACCTCTTTTGGAGACACCGTTTATCGCCACGTCACACCAAAATTCGGACGCGATATTGAGCGGCTCTCCTGAAGCTGTTACTGCTTGACACGAAGGCGGAGTAACCTCCGGTTTACCGATTCGTTTCCACATTTCATCGGTAATGATGCTGATGTCCGATGCCGAATCAATTTGAAGACGAACTGGAACGTTATTGATTCGCACTTCTGCATACTTGCGTTCACGACTGACGGTGTTTACGGAGACGACCTTGGTTGATTTTTCGTTCCGTATGAAGGTTTTCTTCTTACCGTCTGCTGATTTTCCGCTGAAGCAAGCACAGTACCCTTCCTTGTGTCCTTTCTTCCCACACTCACGACATACGTGTTCCCGAAAGTGGCAATCCTTGGAAAAGTGCATTCCTCCACACGACCAGCATGGAGAACGCGGCTGATTTGCACTGCTGCTGGTTCCAGCAACGGATGATTGAAACTTTGACTTGGAAAATTTGTTCTGCTTTACCGCATGCACACCTGACGGAGATGTTTTTTCCACCAGCACGTTGTCGTTCTTCAAGTTAACTAGGCTTTTGCAGTCCTCCACAATTTTCGCTAAAGTGATATCCGATGATTCATTGAGCTTCGTTATTAGCCGCATCCGGATATCGGAATCCTTCGACGACTTGAGACCACAAACAAAAATAAGGGATTTGAACTGCTTCTCAGACAGATCAGCAAGTTTAAAGTCCACACATGCACGATTCACTTTACACGAATACGCTACGATGTCCTCCGTATCATCTTTCACAGTTTGCAAGCACTGATACCGCCGAAGAAAAATAGATACAGCTGATCCAAAAAGCGATTTCAATTTTTCGATGGTTTCGATGAAAGTGAATTCCTTGGGTTGCTTTGGAAGGATGAAGCTTGTGTATCGCTCGTGCGCCGCTGGGTTGAGTTTCCTCATAAGGAGTCGAACTTTCGCAGAGTCGTCCAGTTTTTTGGCATCCTTATCAAATAGTTCCGAGTACCGGGAGTACCAAGAATCGAACGTGCATCCCTCTTCTGGGGCGTATCGGAACTCAGTGAGGTTACTGGCCAAAGAATCTAGAGCGATGTCTTCACGAGAAAGCTCCTTCAAACAAAGTTGCGTTGCCGACACTTGCTGTGACAATTGGGTGATCAGTCTCTGTTGTTGAGTGAGAATCTGAGTCAGGGCCTGCAGGAATGTGATGGCTTCCGCTTCGTTTGCTCCCCAATTTGATGCTCCATCTTGTGCCAATGCAGCTAACCTCAATTTTCGACAGACTGTAGGAAGCTGTTTCTCGTCGACGAAACACTGTTTACACGATATTCCGCGAACCGACCGGGTTTCCTCGTCGCCAAACTGTTGCAATAATAAAACTCGCGATTATATTTACAACTAACGAATTAAAACTTTATTAAAAGAAGACATGTCTGCAGACATGTGGACTTTGATTAAAGGCGAGCAAGTTGCGATTCTATTCGAGGTGATCACATTTCTCCGCATTGGCTAGGCGCGGACGACGTCTGTCAATCTGACGGCTGTCAGATGATGAGCCACCGGCTGAGTGCTGGTTGCGAATAGGGGTGTCCTCTCAACACTCTCCACAACGACAACACAGGTTGCTACGGTCTGGGCCCTTACAGTTGTAGAACTTGTGCCCCGGCTCTATGCACCGATACCACCTGTCCACTGAAGACGACTGGAGTTTGCTTACTGGGCATCTTCAACTTCCCTCGCTCCATTATCTTGTTGGCTTCCGCAACCGGTAACCTAAGGTTGGGAACCTGCGTGCCATATGGACCGCCTCTTAGGCGTACAGAAGTCTTCACGACCTCGGTACCGCACTGGTCTCTGACGGCAGAGACGACGACGTCCGCGTTCATGACTTCGTTTGTTTCTTGCACTGAAGGGTCACTTCCGCACTCAACGACCTCTCCTCGACGCCTTCAACCAAGACCTTTTGGGCCAGCTTGCGTCCCACTAGCTGGCGCTCCGCGTTTCAGAACAAAGATCATCTCACCGGTCTTGGTGCGTCTGACGGTTCGCACGTTGACACAGCGCCGAAAGCTTTTCGGCCGCCCGTATCGATTTAAGGACTTCGGCGTACCTACCTTTATCAGTTTTCACCGACAAGGCCCCGTCACTATCCTTAGCTTTCTTTGCGGATCGAGATGCGTTCGACATCCGCTTTGTCCTACTGACTCGGCAGTCTCGGCTGGTACCCTCTTGCGGCCCGGTGACTTGATATATATTGTCGTCTACGTCGGTCCATAGGTCTTCCTTGTCTTCGTTCTTCGGCAGTAGATTCGTTTGCTCCGATTGTTGACGGTATTTGCAGTTCAATTGACTTTCCATTGACTTTTCGTTCAAGTGAATTGAATGACGGTGTTTACATGTTCAATTCGCGTTCAATTCGAGCGACTTGCTCAATTCACTTGAACTGTCTAAATGCAGCATTACTCTCGGTCGCGGCGAATGACGGCGTATGTCACAATTTTATTTTCGTCTTCAATAGTGGTAAAGTGACTTACCGACGAAGGTAGATCGTGCACCCGTATTACGTGTGCATTACTTTATTTGATACTGGGTGGGTACCTTGTGTGGACGCATCTTGGAAAACCGCTACGTGGACATCGACCCTTAAATCTATAACAAGCGTGTATTTTTGTAAGCCACTCATCTCATTTTCAACAGATTGCAAATGTGACGGAAGAAGTGAAAAACGCATTCGACTATAGAATGGTGTCTGCGTGCCAACTGAAAACGCCTACTTCGATGTGCGCTAAATATTGTTGTTGTAACAACAGTCGCATCGTGGCGTTCACCGTACTCGAAAAAAGTGGTTGTACCTCGGACAGGGCTGGAAACACATGCCAATTTACCAACAAAAAAAAAACAGTTTGGATGTATGTATATATAAGAAAGTTATATGAATTTTTGGGAATTTCAAATACTCCAACTGAACTTGGTCTACTTCGTTAATCTTCTTCCATAAACGTCGGATTGTCGCATTGCTCAGATTTCCGGAAGAATCACCACGCACATACTGATGTACAGATTGAAAAAGTAAATGAAAATGCTTTATTGAAGTACAAATACATAAAAGTAAAATCTCAGTCATCGTCTACCCTAAACAGAAATATCTCTTCACGCTTCCGACGGTTGGTTCGAGAAGATCAACGGCAGCGGTTCGGTCAACATCTTGAGCTCGTACTTTTGAACAACGGCGAAGATTTCCGTTTTGACCAAGTTCCGATAGTAGGGATGCAGACTCTTCATGGTCGGCGCTAACCCCGCCAGAAACGCATCCACCGGATCGGGAGAATCCGTGGCGACCACTTTTTTCACCAGCAGTTCCAGTATCCGATCCGAGCTTTCGCTGCCCGTTGCAAAGCCTGACGATGGCGCAATTTCAACGATATCCCCCTGTTTCAGCGAGGGTCGATGAACCGTTCGGATGGTCGGTTGAATTCCGGCCGTTTCGGCTGTTGTGTCGAAGGTAGAAGATTTGAGTGGGTCCTTTGCCATTTCGCCCTCGTTGATTTCGTTCTTCATGACGATGTCATCTATATAATCCTCGTGTTCTGAGCCCGCAGTGGGTGCTTCTATCGGGGGTTCATCTGGTGGTGTCGGTGAAGGTGACGATGATCGAGTGTCCAGGTCGTCCATATTGACGGTAGTGTGTGCACGTTTGACCTCCTCGGCATAACTGTCGAGAAAGCTCAGATTCGAGGCGTATTTGTACTGCTTGGATCTTCTGTTGCCACTTCGGGTGTAGCTAGTCCTCAGCGTTTTCCGGTAATTATCGCGAATGTTGTACCAGCGTGCTTTGCAGGCCAATGCTGAAATTAAGCATCGGATAATTGTTTGAAATCAGATTTGCGGAATGTGCTTTACTAGTGTAAGCTGTTCTGTACAATTTTCAAATATTCCAACAATTTACAGGAGAAGACATAATGAGTTATTAAGGTCGAAGAGGTGGAATAAGACCTGGGAAACAATGTTTGGTGGGAAATGAAAGAACTTCGCTTAAAAACGACGAATATCGAGCTCTAGCTACAAAACTACCTCTTCTCAGTCTTAATCTAAGCTTCTATAGTAAAAAAAGACGTGCCGATTTGTGTATCTAAACATGAATTGTCTGTGATTTGAATATCTAAACACTAATTCAATTTTCTTACTATGTACTTACTTTCCTCCTCCATGAACGCTCCAATGGTGTTCCAAATCTTCAGCTTATACTTGGTATCCATGTACTTCGGATGGGACTGAGTGTACAGGACCGGATGCTTCTCGACCAGTGCGATAAGCTGCTCATCTTTGCTTATATCCGCGTTCTGGAGAAGCATCTTCGACATCATACCGTCCCGGACCGAATACGTTGCAACCTAAACTACCTATAAAACAAGCAAATTTGTCACGGTTGAGGCAAGAAAAAAGATGTCGGAACGGAATGACCTGTCCAAGCACTGACAGACGACTGACACTGTACGGTACCTGCGGCCTGCCTTGACAAGACGAACAACGGCGTCGTCGCGGTAGCACTTCACTGTCACCGATCCGTACCGTCCGACGCAAAAATGAACCTATCGGGTGCGTATGGACCAGTGTTGCCACTAACAGATTCATTTGTTTTATGAGATATTAACTGATTTGACTCATTTAAAATTTGCTTAAATTTTTAGAAAATGTAGGTATTTGGTAATTTTTCACTTTATAATCCAAAATATTTTCGACATCTTCCCACAACCACAGCTCGTACGATGAAATTTTAGAAATTTTACATCGTTGTCTTCGATGAGAATGCCATTTTCAATTTAAGAGTGTATCACTTTCCGTGATTTTTTGTTTGCATTCATTTTGCTTCATCAATAATGTTCACTCCGAGGTTCACTCGAAGCAAAACAGTGCCTGTTTTTTTTTGGTCCTCCGTTCGCGTAGTTGATACATCGGCGCCTCCGTCATGTCGTCGTCTTCGTCCTGCTGTTGTATTCCCGGGTGCAGCAATCGGCATATCGAATGGACCACCCCACTTCCGAGAGATGAAGTGCTACGGGCTCGCTGGAGCGAAGCCATTCGGACCGGTACCGGAGGGTTGTCGCCCATAGAGGCCCGAGTTTGCAATGCCCATTTCGTGGACAAAGGAGCAGCTACAGCTTCGAACGATGGATACGGTCGACTGCCGGCTTGGGGCACGCTGGAATACCAGGAACCGACACTGTTCTATCGGTAAGTTTAACTTAGCAGTTTTTATGAAAATTCTCATACAACAATAATAGTTATTGAAATATTGAATAATTTATGCTTATAGAATGTTCTAAAAACTCCGATGTGAATATGTTGGTACATTATGCGGAAGATTATGATTTGAAGAATATATTGGAGGTAACTACTTTCCCTCGATGGGACTCGAACCCACGACCCTCAGTAGTAGGCTCCAATACATTTTTCATATCATATTGTTCCACATAATGCACATCAAGCTCTATCTGGTAAAAGAGCGAATGTCGCAAGAGAGAATTCTCTTCGTCGACTTCCCCTCTTTGGGATCGTTCAAAAATTACGTCCATCGTTTTTCGGCATTTTCAACCCCCCTCCCCCCCTCCTGTCACAAACTGTCACAAATAATTGCCCCCCCCCCCTCCCCCTGTACGTACATGTCTCATTTATATTTTAGCGATTACTGTGGTTTATCTTTTTCGTACACTATTTTCACAATAACATAGTGAGTTATGTCCCTTACTAACAGTTTGAATGTTTTTAAAATGCAAGTTGTTTCTAAAATGCTTTCAGTATTTTTTTCTTGTGGACGGACGTCACATAAGACGAACCCCCCTCCCTCCCCCTGTCACAAACTGTCACAAAACTCTGACCCCCCTCCCCCCCTCAAACCTTGGACGTAATTTTTGAACGGCCCCTTTTGAATAAAAGTGACAAGCAGAGGATTTATTTGCAGTTTTTCACCTCAGAATGCAAGTTTGCATTGTGTTCTATCGTTCTGAGGTGATAATACACAAAGAAATCCGCTGCTTGTCACTTTTATTCAAATGAGGGGAAGTCGACGAAGAGAATCCTCTCTTGCGACATTCGCCCTTATTCCAGATAGAGCTTGTCATATTCACAGTTTTCAGAACATTATAAATGAATGCCCAAGTCGAGTGGTCTAATACCCGGAAAACAGGTAATTAACTTTGATTGAACTGAATAGTTTATGAAAAAGAATTGAAGCTAGAAAGTTATACCTTGAAGTACCCTAATTTCGCGCACTTAAGGTCTGACAAAGTTGAAACGTTCATAGAAAAACATGTAGTGCCTATTTGGGAACATTTGCTACTGCATCACGTAGTATAATGATTCTGGGTTCCCAAAAAAATGTTACTTGCAAATTTTGCTGCCATATAAAAAAAAATATTATTTATTTATTCAGACTAAGGCCGAAGTGGCCTGTGCGGTACATAAGAGTCTTCTCCATTCTGCTCGGTCCATGGCTACACGTCGCCAACCACGCAGTCTACGGAGGGTCCGCAAGTCATCTTCCACCTGATCGATCCACCTTGCCCGGGTTACCGGGTTACTGTCCGACATTCTGGCTACGTGCCCGGCCCACCGCAGTCCGATTTTCGCGGTGTGAACGATGGATGGTTCTCCCAACAGCTGATGCAACTCGTGGTTCATTCGCCTCCTCCACGTACCGTCCGCCATCTGCACCCCACCATAGATGTAACGCAGCACTTTCCTTTCGAAAACTCCAAGTGCGCGTTGGTCTTCCACGAGCATCGTCCAGGTCTCGTATCCGTAGAGGACTACCGGTCTAATGAGCGTTTTGTAGATAGTCAGTTTGGTACGGCGGCGAACTCTATTCGATCGGAGCGTCTTGCGGAGCCCAAAGTACGTACGATTTCCAGCCACTATGTGTCTCCGAATTTCTCTGCTGGTGTCATTTTCGGCAGTCACCAGTGAGCCCAAGTACACAAATTTTTCTACCACCTCGATTTCGTCACCACCGATGCAAACTCGCGGTGGGTGGCTCACATTGTCTTCTCTTGAACCTCTTCCTATCATGTACTTCGTCGTCGATGTGTTGATGACTAGTCCGATCCGCTTAGCTTCCCTCTTCAGTCTGATGTAGGCTTCCTCCATCTTCTCAAAGTTACGTGCCATAATATCAATGCCGTCGGCGAAGCCAAATAGCTGGACGGACTTATTGAAAATTGTACCACTCGTGTTAATCCCTGCTCTTCGTATTACCCCTTCTAAAGCGATGTTGAATAGCAGACACGAAAGACCATCACCTTGCCGTAACCCTCTGCGGGTTTCGAAGAGACTCGAGAATGACCCTGAAACTCGAACTACGCACATCACCCGATCCATCGTCGCTTTGATCAACCGTGTCAGTTTATCCGGAAAACCGAGTTCGTGCATTAGCTGCCATAGCTGGTCCCGATCGATTGTATCATATGCGGCTTTGAACTCGATGAATAGATGATGTGTGGGCACGTTGTATTCGCGGCATTTCTGCAGTAATTGCCGAATGGCGAACACCTGGTCCGTGGTGGAGCGTTCGCCCATAAACCCGCCTAGTACTGCCCCACGAACTCCCTTGCAGTTGGTGCTAGTCGACGGCATAAAATTTGGGAGAGTACCTTGTAGGCGGCGTTCAGTAATGTGATTGCGCGGTAGTTGCTACAATCCAGCTTATCGCCCTTTTTGTAGATGGGACACACGACACCTTCCATCCATTCCTGCGGCAAAACTTCCTCCTCCCAAATCTTGGTAATGACCCAGTGCAGCGCTCTAGCCAGTGCCTCACCACCGTGTTTAAATAGCTCTCCTGGTAGTTGGTCAACTCCAGGGGCTTTGTTGTTTTTCAGCCGGCCAATCTCCTCCTGGATTTACCGGAGATTCGGAGCCGGAAGTCGCATGTCCTGCGCGCATGCTCCTAGGTTCATTACCATACCGCCACCGTTGTCTGCCACATCGCCATTCAGGTGTTTTTCGTAGTGCTGCCGCCACCTTTGGATCACCTCACGCTCGTTCGTAAGAAGGTTCCCGTTTATGTCCTTACACATATCAGGCTGTGGCACGTGGCCCTTACGTGAACGGTTTAACTTCTCATAGAACTTTCGTGTGTTATTAGCGCGGTACAGTTGCTCCGTCTCTTCACGGTCTCGATCTTCCTGCTGGCGCTTTTTCCTCCGGAAAATCGAGTTTTGACTGTTCCGCGCCTGTTTATATCGTGCCTCGTTCGCCCTCGTGCGGTGTTGCAGCAATCTCGCCCATGCTGCATTCTTCTCTTCCACTAACTGCTCACATTCGCCGTCATACCAGTCGTTTCTCTGATCCGGGGGCACCGTGCCAAGTGCAGCGGTTGCGGTGCTACCAATGGCGGATCGAATATCTCTCAAGCCATCTTCAAGAGACGCTGCGCCTAGCTGCTCTTCCGCTGGGAGTGCCACTTCCAGCTGCTGCGCGTATTCTTGGGCTAGTCTAGCGTCCAATGTTAAGCCGCGGCGTCCGACTTCGACGCGTGTTGTACACCGTCGAGAGTTTTGAGCGCAGGCATACTGCAACGAGGTAGTGGTCGTATTCAATATTCGCACTGCGGTAAGTGCGGACGTTCGTGATGTCGGAGAAGAATTTACCGTCGATTAGAACGTGGTCGATTTGATTTTCCGTTTCTTGATTGGGTGATCTCCATGTGGCCTTGTGGATATTTTTGCGGGGAAAGAAGGTGCTTCGGACTACCATTCCGCGGGAGGCTGCGAAGTTTATGCATCGTTGGCCGTTGTCATTCGATACGGTGTGCAGACTATCCGGTCCGATGACCGGTCTATACATTTCCTCCCTTCCTACCTGTGCGTTCATGTCACCGATGACGATTTTGACGTCCCGCATGATTAGTTTTTATTGTTTCTAATAAATAAGTGCTCAATCATTACTTTATTTTAATGAAATGTATATAATATTGTAACAATCAATAATGAGCTTGGCTCCGCAAAGTGCTAAGCACGACTGAGCCTAACAAATAAACCAAATGAATAAAAAAAACGACATGGTGATCGGGGGATCGCCCTTCCCTCATCGACCGGTTCACAAGGTCACGTGGGTCTCCCGTGACGGCTTTACAGAAAATCAAATCGACCACATCTGCATCAGCCGAAAATGGAAACGGAGCCTTCTTGATGTACGGAATAAACGTAGTGCCGATATCGCGTCTGATCATCACCTCCTCATCGGCGAAATACGCCTGCGCATTGCGCGGACTCGTCGGCAGGAGGAAAGAGTTGGACGACGATTCAACACACGCCGACTGGAAGATGCCACGGTGAAACGGTCCTTCGTTGAAGAACTGGAGACGCGTGCTGCAGATATTCCGGAAGGTGGCAGCGTGGAAGGCCAATGGACCGCCATCAAGAATGCCTTCATCGCCACCAGCGAGAACAATCTGGGCGAACTACGCAGCCCAGAGAAAACAATGGATCACCGATGAGACCTGGAGGAAAATAGAGGAGCGAAGAGAAGCCAAAGCCGCGATAGAGCGATCGAAAACCAGAGGAGCCAAAGTCTTAGCCCGTCAACGATACGCGGCTCTTGAGCAGGAAGTAAAACGCTCATGTCGACGGGACAAGCGAGCGTGGGCACACTCTCTGGCCGACGAAGGAGAGAGAGCCGCCGCAACCGGGGACATTCGCCTCCTCTACGATATCTCACGACGCTTAAGCGGGGCGAAGATAAATGCAGCGATGCCTGTGAAAGACGCGAATGATCAGTTATTGACCGACCCAACTGACCAGGTGAAACGCTGGTTCGAGCACTTCGAACAACTTTTTCAAGTGCCAGCTAGGCCATCACCACCTCGGCAGGATCTGCCTAGGATCCGACGTATAACACGCGTCAATACCGAAGCTCCATCACTGCTAGAGATTCAAACAGCAATCCAAAGCATGAAATCGAATAAAGCCCCAGGGGTCGACCGCATATCAGCCGAGATGCTCAAAGCTGACCCCATGACATCCGCTCAACTACTGCATCGTTTATTTCGTAATATCTGGGACACCGCAACTTTCCCGGTCGACTGGATGCAAGGTATCTTAGTGAAGGTGCCCAAAAAGGGTGACCTGACTGTATGCGATAACTGGCGAGGCATTATGTTGCTGTGTACCGTTCTCAAAGTTCTGTGCAAAATTATCCTAGCCCGGAATCAGGAGAAGATCGATGCGACTCTCCGGCGGCAGCAAGCCGGATTCCGTGCCGGAAGATCCTGTGTGGACCATATTGTCACGCTCCGCATCATTCTGGAGCAGGTCAACGAATTCCAAGAGTCCCTTTACTTGGTATTCATTGACTACGAAAAAGCTTTCGACCGTCTCAATCACGAGAATATGTGGGGCGCCCTGAGACGCAAGGGAGTTCCTGAGAAAATCATCGGCCTCATCGAGGCACAGTACGAGGCCTTCTCGTGTAGAGTGCTGCACAATGGGGTCTTGTCCGACCCTATCCGGGTCGTAGCTGGTGTGAGGCAAGGATGTATTCTATCACCGTTACTGTTCCTCATCGTAATCGATGAGATTCTGGTAGATGCGATTGACCGTGAACCAAACCGCGGGCTGTTATGGAGCACCTAAATGACTTTGAATTGGCTGATGACGTTGCACTCTTCGCGCAACGGCGCTCTGATATGCAAAGTAAGTTCAACGACCTTGCCGAGCGCTCTTCCTCGGCAGGTTTAGTCATCAACGTCAACAAAACCAAATCGTTGGATGTAAACACGGTGACTCCTTCCAGTTTCACAGTAACCGGGCAACCAGTAAAGAATGTTGAAAGCTTCCAATATCTTGGTAGCCAAATGGCGTCAGACGGCGGTACCAAAGTCGACATAGGCGCACGGATCAAGAAAGCAAGGGCTGCCTTTGTGAGTTTAAGAAATATCTGGAAAAACAGGCAGATAAGTGAACGCACCAAAATACGAATTTTCAACTCTAACGTGAAATCTGTGCTGTTATACGCTAGCGAAACATGGTGTGGAGAGCACTCAACGGTTGCAGGTGTTCATTAACAGATGCCTGCGGTATATAATTCGGGCCTGGTGGCAACGAGCTCAAACAACGAGCTCCATCGTCGTTGTCACCAGAGGCCGATAGCAACAGAAATTCGGGATCGGAAGTGGGGCTGGGTCAGCCACACTCTACGTAGGGGCGGAAACGAAATCTGTAAACAAGCATTAGACTGGAACCCAGCGGGACATCGCAGCAGAGGCAGACCCAGAGGCTCATGGCGGCGAAGCCTCAATAAAGAAATAAAAGAAGTCGACCGAAATCTAACCTGGCAACAGGTTAAAGCGATAGTTGGGCAACGCTCAGGATGGAGATGTTTCAAGTCGGCCCTTTTTTTTGCATTGCATGCATTTACACACTAACCCAGTACACGTGCATTGTAGTTGCCAAACTACCACACGGAAGTGTACTGGAGTGTCGGACTCGACCATACCGGTAATACCGACTAAACTCCCTTGGGCTCCACCATCGTTTCCCTCAGGAACTACCTCCCAGTACTACTTCTGGGGGATGGCAGTACTAAACGTACTCGCTCATTATCGCGCACACAGGCACCCGTCCCATGCGAGACTGACTTGGGTGCTCGCACACCATTCACACCATTTGAGTCTTACTTGGATGCTCTCCCAGGCGCTCCACTGCCATGCCTCGAGGTGTCGATAGCGGTATGTAGGGACCAATCAACGATACTACGCTACGACACTCCTACCTCAGCATGTGCAGTCCATACTCAGACTTCTGCTGCGCTTCGAGGTGACAATAGCGGTGACGCGCTATGACACTCCTGCCTCAGCACATACAGATCACTCACTCCCTGCCGAAGCAGCTCACGCGCTACCCTTACGAAGTAGGGACACTCCCCATGCCAATTGGCACTCCCTGGGCTTGTGCTTTTGAAGTGGCACACAGTCGCTTTGATAGAGTCTGATTACGGGCACTTGTGGTTTTTTGGGAGGGATTTTAGCAGAGCCCACTGCTAAATCCCACCACGCCCTAGACAGTTCTCCCTGACTCACAGACAGCTGAGGAGGAGTCGTCAAGCCCTTGGACATGGTCCATGCTGTCCCTGCTGTCCCTGCTGCCCCCAAGTCGGCCCTTTGCACCACCGGAGGTGTACAGGATCCGTAAGTAAGTAAGTATCAAATCTTTTAATCATTAGCACATTACCCCTGGAATACAACTCACCTTTTGAAATTAGCGTCAGGATCCAAAAAATAACCTATCAGGTATCAGGTATCAGAACGTCGGCTCCAGGGGCACGTTCACCTCAATTCGGGAGATTTGTGCCATCGCCTTCACAGCCTTTCTCATCACGCACCTGACGGAAAAGGATGTGAACAAAAAGGAAAGGAATATGGATGGGAGAAAAATGGGAAGTTTGGGAAAGGTACCCTTGAAGAGGGCATACAACGTATACAACACGTACAAAAGCTCATAGCTCCTTACCACAACGGGTTATGAACAACAGAATACTTTGAAGGTTCAGGTTTCTGTAGTCAATTTCACTTAGTAAGTGTTTACCAAATATTTGGAAACGCAGTTGCGCATAAACTGGGCAGTTACATATCAGATGATAAGAAGTTCCATAATCGGATTCACAACCATCACAGACAAAGGATTCAACACGTTGAATATTTGCCATGTGATAGTTGAGTCGGCAGTGACCTGTCAAGGCCTTGACTAAGACACTGCAATTCTGTTTAGACAGATTAGCTAAATAGTTAGCTACTACCGGAGATGGCTCTCGGATATACAATTTTGTTTGTCGACATGAATCAAAACTACTCCAATACCGTTTGTGCTGAGTGGAAGCCCAAGAGCTAATCAAACGCTTCACCCAACACTTAGATATTGGAATAGCTGGCTCAGGACCAAAAAAGTCTTGTGATGCTCCAGTGCGAGCTAACTCATCAGCCAATTCGTTTCCAGCTATGGAAGAATGGCCAGGTACCCATATAAGGTGCAATGTATTAACTGAATTCAGTTCCTCTATTTGAGTTCGACATGCGATTACTAACTTCGACCTTGAGTTGGCCGAAGCGAGGGCTTTGATAGCTGCTTGACTATCTGAACAGAAGTATATTACTTTGCCCATTATGTGTTTCTGCAGTGCGGATTGCACTCCACACATAATGGCAAATATTTCCGCTTGAAAGACAGTGCAGTGTCTACCCAGTGAGTGGGACTGTTCCAATCTTAGCTCACGCGAGTAGACACCTGCACCCGCTCTACCTTCGAAGAGGGAGCCGTCAGTATAACAAACAATGCTGTCCGACATACTTCTCTCCAAATAGCCAGATGTCCACTCATCCCGCGAGGGGAATTGTGTTGAAAATGTCCTATAAGGGAAACTACTAGCGAGTGTGAGATCACTTGGAGCAAGGACTGTTCTGTCCCAATCAACCATGAGTTGTAACAACGAAGTGTGTGTAGAACTGCGGTTTACAGGATTCTCTTCCATGAAACCGAGAACCCATAATCGGTAAGTACAAGAAAGTGCTTCTTGTTTGAGATGTATGTGTAGTGGGACAACGTCGAGAAGAACCTCGAGAGCAGCCGTGGGAGTCGAAGAGAACGCACCAGTCATTGCCATTAGGCACATCCTTTGAAGATGGCCTAATTTAGACTGAATTGTCCTCACTTCACCCTTTTGCCACCACACAAGACATCCATAAGCCAAAATTGGTCGTACAACTGTTGTGTAAATCCATTTGATATATTTAGGTTTAAGACCCCAAGTTTTACCAAAAGTTCGTCGGCATTGACCGAAAGCCATACACGCCTTTTTGACTCTGAACTCAATGTTAGGAGTCCAGGAGAGCTTGGAATCAAGAATTAGTCCCACATACTTTACCTGATCCGTTACATTGATTTCAGAGTGAGAAAGATGTAATGGGCGAATACCATTACGGTTACGTTTTTCCGTGAAAAGTACAATAGATGTTTTATTCGGATTAACCGAAAGGCCATATTGGCGACACCAACTTTCGACTGCCTGAAGAGCATTTTGCATCAGGTCGAATAAAGTAGTAATACACAAACCGGCTATTAATATTAGATAGTCGTCGGCAAATCCATAGGTAGGAAAACCGCCATAATTGAGTAATCTCAATAGCGTATCTGCAACGATGTTCCACAATAGTTGAGATAATACTTCCCATTGGGGGCATCCACAGACACTTAATTTCCTAATCGCTGCTAGACGTAATGTCGAGTAGAGATGTCAGTTTTCAAGCATCTGATGAATCCATTTGGTTAATATGTTAGGTCGCACATGACAATGTGCAGCTTCTAATATTGCATCGAAAGACACGTCGAAAGCACCCTCAATATCTAAGAACGCACCCAAGCATGATTGCTTTTGAGCAAATGCTTTCTCGATGTCGTAGACAACCTTGTGTAGAAGAGTCACGGTGGACTTTCCAGATTGGTAGGCATGTTGATTAACATGAAGAGGCATATTTGCCAAACAGTCATCACGAATGTGATGATCGATAATACGTTCTTAGCATTTCAGAAGAAATGAGGTCAGACTGATGGGTTTAAAACTCTTTGCTTCTTCATACGAAGCGCGTCCTCCTTTTGGGATAAACTTTACAGTGACATCCCGCCAGGATATGGGAATATACCCAGTAGCAAAACTGCATACTAAAAGTTTTTTCAAAACATGTTTGATATGCTCAAAACCCCTCTGAAGAAGAACAGGATAGATCCCCTGGAGATTTGTAAGGAGCAAAACTATTAAGAGCCCATTGAATCGATTCAGTAGTTATGATTCTACGAGCCTGAGCCCAAGACCCATAACTACATGAAAAGACATCAGGAACATCCGAAGATGCAATATCTACACATCCAGGGAAGTGTGTATCAAATAAGTGCTCTAACGCTTCTTCGTCAGAAGAAGTGTAGTCACTCATTTGGCTTGCGAATTTCGCCAACTTGGAAATCCTTGGATCTCGCAAGAATTTTGTTCAATCGAGTGGCTTCACTCAAATTGGAAACATTTGCACAAAGGTTTTTCCAGCCGAATCGTTCAGCAGATCGTAGAGCCTTCTTGTAAGCTTTGCGAGCCAACTTGAAAGAATCCGTCCCTGCTGAATGGCGTCTGTTCCAACTCCTTCTACACTGCTTCCTGAGCTTAGCCAAATCGGAATTCCACCACGGGGTTCCTCTTGAGGTTTTCACAGAACGCAAGGGGCAAGCTTCTTCAAAAGCTTCCACGATATGCAACGTTGTAGTACCAACGGCATCATCCAAGTCGGTAGGAGTTTCAATGGATGGTAGATATCCATGAAATTTTGTCGAGAGCAACTCTGTATAGAGATCCCAGTTGGTTGAACGGGGATTTCTAAAACGCAAAGTCTGCGAAGAAACATTCAACTGATCAAAATAGATGTAGCGATGGTCAGATATGGATTCCTCATCTGACACATGCCAATTCGTCAACTCGTGACTGATTCTATTGGAGCAGAGAGTTATGTCTAATACTTCTGCTCTATTAGATACCATAAAGGTTGGGCGATTGCCTATGTTAAGTAAACCAAGTTCGGTACTACTTAAGTATTCCATCAAGCTGGAGCCTCTCAGATTGATATCCGAGCTACCCCAGATGATGTGATGAGCATTAGCATCACTACCGACAATTAGCGGAAGGCCTTTTGACGTGCAATAACTGACCACTTGTTTGAAAGCATCCGTAGGGGATGGTTCATCATGTGGTAAATAAACCGAACAATAGACGTATTTCCTGACGGGGATCCGCCAGTTGCATCAATTGTGACAGCACATACATCTCTGGTTGTTAGTTCAGAGATAAGTGTAGCAACGATAGCGTTGTTAACAAGTACACATGCACGCGGCATTGATCGAGAGTTTGCCATTTCATTACTGAAAGCAGCAAAACCGGGTTCACTAGGTTACCTAGGTAAAAGCTACCCTTGCGAAAATAGGGTTCCTGCACCAAAGCCACTTGGGATTTGCCATTTTGCATAAGTCTACAAAGATTAATCGTTGCTGTTCTTTTGTGCTGAAGATTGATTTGAGCTATCCTAACTGTAGCCATTGCGAATTACGATAATACACTCCACAACTTCAACATTTATGTGAACAGCAACGATGAAACCAAGTCGGTATCGTATCAAGAACGTCAAAGACGAAACACAGAGTACACTGTGAAAAACGCATAAAGCGAATCCATATAGGTGACAATTAGATAAAAAACTAAATAAAAACATACTCATAATCCACCCTTATTTAACCTCAAGTTGAGATTGAATAAGAGTAGCCGATTATTCCGGAGAAGTAAACAGTCAACTACGCCATAGCTCCGGTTGGCGCAATAAGGGCTCAATACTGTGAAGGGTGCCCTGGTGCTTCACAGGCTCCGTTAGCGGTTAGGTTCATTTTAGACCCCCCTAACCATTCATTCATAGGCACGGTAAGCATAAAGCCGCATCACACCAAGAATTAGGGGTCACCTGTATGGTGGACTTTTACCACTGGAACAGGCAATCCGTAGCGTTATTCTTAGCCAGACAACCGGCTGCCGACACCACACGGCTATCTAGGCTGTTCGTGGAGAGAAGTTGACATTGACTTTACGTCAACTCTCAATGTGGCCGAACAGCCGTGCGGCACTCCCTGGGCTTGTGCTTTTGAAGTGGCACACAGTCGCTTTGATAGAGTCTGATTACGGGCACTTGTGGTTTTTTGGGAGGGATTTTAGCAGAGCCCACTGCTAAATCCCACCACGCCCTAGACAGTTCTCCCTGACTCACAGACAGCTGAGGAGGAGTCTTCAAGCCCTTGGACATGGTCCATGCTGTCCCTGCTGTCCCTGCTGCCCCCAAGTCGGCCCTTTGCACCACCGGAGGTGTACAGGATCCGTAAGTAAGTAAGTATCAAATCTTTTAATCATTAGCACATTACCCCTGGAATACAACTCACCTTTTGAAATTAGCGTCAGGATCCAAAAAATAACCTAGCAGGATCGCCGAAATGTATGGCCCCAAATAGACTGAACGAAATGCGATGACAGCAGCTCTCCGTGGGTGCGTGTGCACGCCACGGAGATCTGACAAGAAGAGGCCGAGTCATGGCTTGCTGCTCAACAATTGACGCGCTGAGATGTTAATGTATAATCAGATCTCCGTGGCGTGCACACGCACCCACGAAGAGCTGCTGTCATCGCATTTCGCTCCGGCCATTTGGAACCACACAATTCCGTTGATGAATCAATTACTAAGCTGCAGCACCTCCTTTCACCCGTTCCAGAAACGACATTCCACTGCAAGTGACTTGGTGTCGCCTCTGTCTCCGCCATGGCACACTGGAAAGCATGTTCAACATTCACGGACGATCATCGATCACAGAACAATCCCTAGCCTGGATGGCAAATAAACACTTTGGAGTCTGGTTAAACGCACAGTCTCCATCGGAGACTCACTACTTTTGTGAGAAGTGCAAACTACGGCTCGAGGCAACGCACACCTTCTGGAAGGAAATTCAGCAGTCCGACCAGAAGTATCGAATGCTTCAGGAAAAAATGTCCATCCATAGGCTGTCGCTCAATTCTTGTGATTCAGTCCATTCCTATCCTACGGAAACTTATCCCAGTAATGACAAAGCCACACAAGACGGTATACCACTTCCGTCAACACGACCTTTTGACTTTGAACCGTTCTCAAATTCTCCATTATCGACGAAACAAAACTTCAACAAAATGTTTGCCGTTGTCGAGTTTACTTCTGGAACGCCAACTATCGAAGTACTCGCCGTTCC
Source organism: Armigeres subalbatus (assembly GCF_024139115.2). Classification (NCBI taxonomy): domain Eukaryota; kingdom Metazoa; phylum Arthropoda; class Insecta; order Diptera; family Culicidae; genus Armigeres; species Armigeres subalbatus. Next base: position 374,289,081 of record NC_085141.1, on the reverse strand, counting down.
GACTTCTTGGATCAAAGACAATCTGTTAATGTGGCCAAAACGGTTGAACGGTGAAGCGATTTACGCTCTGCGGAAGGAAGGAACGCACCTCGACGACTCCATTGAAACGGAAAACTTTCCCGTTGTGGTCCTACAGCACTTTACTGACTATTATTTGGCGGAAATTGCAGTTCAGGATATCCTCAAACAAAGAAACAGAGATTCGTCGTCCCGGATCGATCTTCCTAACGCCAATCGAGATGTACTCACTTACACGGCATTCCGCAACGAAATCCACAACCTTAAAGCCAATCTTGACTCGCTAGTCCAAGCGGCAGTGGAAAAAGGTTTCCGCTCCAAATCGCTTCGCAACAATGCAGCACAGTCGAGGCAAGCTTCCGAACTGGTAATGACAATCCAAGCGGAGGTCGAGAGACACAAGAAGATCAGCAACGCATCGGAATTGGACGATTTCAACACCAGGTTGGCAGATCCCTCAGTGGGTCGTAAATATGTGAGTGACTTTTTTATCCCCAATATAATCAAGCCCTCTACAAACATGCTGTTCTATCATTTCAGTTGGATTACTTCGCCAAGCTAATCCACCCGAATAACTGCTCCAGCGGGGACAACGCAATGTACACCATCGTGGACTACCTGTTCACGCGGGACTTTTGGAACCACTTCACCTGGACCGGAATCAACCGCAGCCAGAAGTCGTCCCGCGGCTTTCGAGAGTTTGCCAACGTCACGCAGCTGCTGCTGAACATCGTCCTGCTCGGGGACAGCACGTACGACGCCCCACGGTTGGAGCAGTTCTGCCGGACGAAGCTGTTCCGATACTGTAAGTCCCGGTCCGCCGGGAAGCAGCTGCGAAAGTCGACCTGCCGGCCCGGCAGAAAGCGACCGGCCGAAGATTCCAGGAGCTCCGATGGCGGTGGTGAAGTGGAGCCGGCGTTGGGTGACGGGGGGACCACTGATTCGAATGTGGTTTGTAAAGTGGAGGTATTCAACAATGACATGTGGCAACAGCCCGAAACTGAAAATACGGGAGAGTTTACTGACGAAATGATGTGAAATTGTAAAATAGAGAAAAATATTTGACGCACCAAATAAAAAAGAGATGTTTAAATTGAAATACCTAAATTGATTCGTATTTTGACTAATGTTGAAATATGTCTAAAAGTTTTTCTGTTTTCTGTTCTAGCTTGACGATCATTCAAGCTCCATTTGTTTCAATCGTTGTTTAAGTCAGCCATTTAAATCGAAATATTGCGAAAACCCTTTCAAAATCATGACCTTGAGGCATTCGAAGAAATTAAAAGGACACCAGCTTTTTTATGATAAGTGATAATTAGTTCATAATATTTACCCAACATGATACGAACCCGACTGCTCAGTCTTGCTGGTCCAGGATGATTTTCGGACAGGTCTTCTTGTGCCGGGTCACCGATGCTGGCGAACCGAACATCATGCCACACGCCGGACAATCGTACGGTTTTTCTTCGGTGTGCACCCGCTCATGCTTCGTCAGCTGCACGCTCGTCTTGTACGTCTTCCCGCACGTCTCGCACGAAAACTTTTCCTTCTCGTGGCTTTGCTCATGTCTGATGAAATCCCATCCCTTGATGAAACGCCTCGCGCATATCCGACACGTCTCGTACTGATCGTCGTCCAATTCGATGCCGTGCTTTTTGTTGCGGTGCCGCAGCAGCATCATTTTCGAGTAGTGACGCTTCCCGCACAGATCGCATCCGAACACGTCCGAGTGGATGTTGCTGTGGTTGGCGAGCGACGGCTGCGACAGGAATATTTGGTCGCACTGCTGGCATGCGTGAATCTTGAACTTCGCATCCGGGTGGGTTTCCTTGAGGTGCTCGGCCATGTCCCGAGTCTCCGAAAATACCATGTCACATAGGTTGCACGCAATGACGCCGGCTTTGCGGTTTCGCGTCGTCAGGTTGTCAGCTTTAGCATCCTCTCGATGTAGTTTCAAATGGCGCGAAAGGTTGCGGTTGGAGGCAAAGGCTTTGTCGCAAATTTCGCAGCGGGCAATAGCTTCTCCTTTGTGTTTGAACTGTGGGTAATTAAACAATTTGAGCTGTAAATTAAGTTGCAAACGATTAACGTAGCCTTACCTTTTCATGACGCTTGAGCTCGGAGATATAAACAAAGCTTTTATCACACTGCGAACATTGGTTTTTCTTCGTTTTATCCTTAACCGCAGGTGTAGTCGCCGTGGCATTCGACGTGTTGGCAGTGCCATGCCTAGCTGCCTCATGTTTCGCCCTTGCACTGGTCTTTCGGAACCGCAATGGGCAGTGCGAGCATTTTATCCGCTTGACGGGATCGTGCATGGCCAAGTGTTTGTTGAAAAGAATGATATTTTTGTAGGAAATGTCGCACTCCTGGCACTTCAACGCCGTATGATCCTGGTGGTCCATCATCAGATGATGGATGAGGGTGTTTTTGTTCTCATGACGGGAGGAGCAAACGTTGCACTTGAAATTGAGTTGCACTTTCAGCGGAGGTGGTTTCACCAAATGTATTGAAGGTGGCTTGCTTAATTTAGTTTGTTCCTTAGTTATGGTACTTTTAAGTTTTTCAGGACCGTCCGACTCCCCTTCAGATGAAGTATTATACAGTTTGGGATCACATTCCACCTGCATTTCCCCATCATCTAAATCTTCAGGCTCCTCCTTTATAAAAAGAACTTCTGCGCTAGGTACAACGTCGGGCTGTAAAGGAACTGACCAAAATTCAAATCCAGAATTGAAAGATGTTTGTTGGCTGCTGGCGTCAATCTTGCTGCTAAATTCCACCCTTTCGGATGCCATCTTTCGGAGCAACCATTTAAACTTGCGCGATTTGTCGCTGATTTCTCGCCAGAACACGTGAGTCATATCAACCTGCACTGTGCATCGCTCGCAGAAGAACCCCTCCTCGGCATATTCCGTCGCCGACAGGAACTGCGCAAAGTACTTTTTTGCCAACCATTGGAGTGTGTGTCCGTCGCTGATCTCCCGCTTCATATTGTACATGTTATCCACCGTGTCAAAATTCATACACAATCGGCAGCTCGTCACCTGTATTATTATATTGTCCCTGAAACGGTGAATATGACTCATTTATTAAGTTTCATTGAGAAGAAATTTGTTAATAAACACATAATATGTTCAATAATGCGCTTATCTTCATATGGAATCTGTTTCCCTGCAGAACTAAATTATGCGATGCGAATAGAATCTAAGACCCACTCACCTCACAAACAACGTCGGTTCCCGGTACTCATTATCAACGCCATTTGCGATCGCTTCCGGAGCCCGGGCCGCAAAGTGCACATTGCAAACCTGTGCCTTCCCGCCCACTTCTTCTTCCACGAAGACCGTCTCTCCACTACCGACCAGAATGGCCGTCAACCAACGTTGCTGCAGTTCTTTATCTCGGGGAAAATCCGTCAGCCACTGCTGCTGCTGGTTTTCACATCCCGGCACGCAACAACTAGCTGCAGTTGTCTCAATCCTAGCGCCGGACGATTCTCCCGCTACCTCAACGCCCGATTCAGTTTCGGTGTTCTCCGGCTGGTACAAACTACGCCTTCGTACCAGTTCATCAACATCCAAATGGAGTGTTGGTACCCAATCAACGCTGTCGATCTCTTCCGGGGCGGACGGTTTGCCGGACACGAAATGTCGGCCGCAAACCAGGGCGTGCGACATCTGTGGATCCGACAGATGTAGCACTTCACCCCAGCGGGCACGCCGCTGGAGCATCTGCACCCGGAGGTCTTCGCTTGCTCGAACCCGTACCGCCGGTATCCGAAACAGGCCAATTTCCTTGTTGGGAGAGTAGATGGGGCAGCTCAGGACAGCGCATTTACTTGGCATTGCGAGACGATTTTACCGTACGTATTTTGTTCTACTTGCTGATGCTAGCCGACGGACTTCAAAACTTCACTTCAAGTTCACAAAATAAACAAACGAAACAAAATTTTCACTTTGTCCGCAGCAGCAGCGCAGCAGACAGACTGACTAAAAACAGCTGCGAAAACCCGTGCGAGCAAACACCAGTGCGATGTTTTTTCAACTGATGCATAAAATGTCACAATTCGACCGACGAAATCGGAGCACTCGAGATTCATCAATCGACCTATTTTTTGCACCGACGATATTGCGGATCTTTTTAAAATTTTCCATCTTGCGGATTTCGTAAAGTTCTTCCGCAGCTGTCAAAGCTGTCCACAAACAGAGGGAGCGCATGTGAGATGATGAATAGGGTGCATTAGCCGCGAATATTGTCCACACGTAATGTTTTTTTTTAATGCAATAGCATTTACAGTCGTGATTCGCTGGTTGGGCAACGACCTCGGCCCAACTAACGAATTCGGTTTTTTAGTTGGGCCAACTGACAGCCATTTGAACACGTGTATTTCGACTTGAACATCACAAATGATGTCCAGTGACGCCCAATCCCGTTTTCCGTGTTTACATTGAATTTTGACGTACCGTTGCTTTGCCATGGCCCAACTAAAAAGTGACCCAAGTATTAAAATCCCAACCAGCGAATCCCGACTGTACCTATAAAAGAAGGGTCCTGCAGCTGAATTCCGAAGGATTAAGAAAAAATTGAAAAATTTCTTTATAAAAAGAGATTTATAAATTCTCTTTCTCTTTCCAAAAATTTCTTCTCTTCATACCGTATTCCGATAGACTGAAGAGAAAGAAAAAAACTAAAATTTCTTGCGAAGAAAAATATTAGTTCACATATTTTCCCCTAGATGTCTTTTGACAACTATTTGCATACCGGTTGTTTAAAACATCCTCATATCGAAAATAAAACTTGCTTTTTGCTTATTGTTATCGAAATAATGAGGAAAAAAAGATAGTTAATCAATCTAGTAGATTGAAAATGTGCAATGTAGCAACCAGCAACATTGTTATATGGGTTCTGAAAGCACAATCTCTAAAGAAGCAGATAACTCTAATAGTTACCTCGAAACACCGAAGACCGTTAGCATTTGAGCTGAAAACGCTTTAGCTTTAAACGGCAGCGAAAACGCTTTAAGCTTGAGCTGAACGAGCACTTTAGCAAGGCACGAGCAGCTGAGCTTAGCTTTAAACAACTGACTTATTTAAGCTTCAAGCAACTTTAGCTGACGAGCACAACTTAACTTTAAAGCGAGCTTTGAGCGAGCTTTAAAGCTTAAGCACGAGGCTTTGACGAGCTGAGCAGGCTTTGAGCCCAGGCTGAGCGCAGGCTGAAGCCGAGCTGAGCTTAAAAGCTTCAAGCAGGCTGACGGCTGAGCTTTAAACTGAGCCCAGCTTAGCTGAAGCAAAAACAGGGCATTTTGAGCGAGGCAGGCTGAGGCCAGCTGAGCTGGCTTGGGCGGAGGCAGGCTGTTGGCTGATGCAGCTGAGCGGGCGAGGCCGGGAGGCGGAGCTGAGCTGAGGCTGAGGCGGGCTGAGGCAGGCTGAGGCAGGCTGGTGAGGCTGGGCGCAGGTTTGGCTGAGGCGGAGACTGAGCTGAGGGCGAGCCAGGCAGGCAGGCCAGGGCGCAGGCGGAGCTGAGACGGGGCACTGGCTGAGCACGGGCTGAGGCGGGGCTGGAGGGCAGGCTGAGGGGCGGAGCCTGGGCTGGGAGCCCAGGCTGAGCTGAGGCTGGGGCTGAGCAGGGCGGAGGGCTGAGCCCAGGGCTGGGCGGGCTGAGGCCCAGGCTGGGGCCGGAGCAGGGAGCTGGAGCCAGGCTGAGGCAGGGCTGGGCCAGGCAGGCAGGCTGGGCAGGCTGGTGGGCTGGAGCAGGCCGGGCTGGTGGGCAGGCCAGGCTGGGGCCCAGGCTGGGGCGGGCTGGGAGCAGGCTGAATGGGCTGGGGCCGGGCAGGACTGGGGCAGACTGACGGGCTCCGGGGCTGGGCTGGGTGGGGCTGAGGGCCGGGGCTGGGGCCAGGCAGAGCCAGGCACAGTGCTGGGGCTGGGGCTGGGCCGGGCTGGTGGACCCAGGACTGGGCACGGGCTGAGGGCTGGGCAGGCAGGCTGACCCAGGCTGAGGCAGGCATTGAGCAGGCTGGTGCAGGCTGAGCAGGCTGAGCCAGGCTGAGCCAGGCACTGGCGCAGGCAGGCTGAGCCCAGGCTGAGCCCAGGCTGAGCCCAGGCACAGGCCGGGCTGAGGCGCAGGCTGGAGCAGGCCAGGCTGGCTGGCCCCAGGGGCTGGCTGAGCGGAGGCTGGAGGCGGGCTGGAGGCCAGGCTGAGCCCAGGCTGAGCCAGGCTGAGAGCCCAGGCTGAGCCAGGCTGGGCGGGCACAGGCAGGAGGCTGGTGGGCTGGCTGGGCAGGCTGGGCCGGGGCTGGGCCCAGGCTGGGTGGCTGAGGCGGGCGCTGGGAGCACGGGCCCAGGCTGAGGCGGGGCTGGGGGCCGGGCTGAGCCCAGGCTGGTGAGCTGAGGCACGGGCCGGGCTGGGGCCAGGGGCTGAGCTGGCCCAGGTTTTGGGCTGGGGCTGGAGCTGGGCCTGGGGCCAGGCTGGAGCCCAGGCTGAGCCGGCGGCTGAGCCCAGGGGCTGGTGGGCAGAATGAGCTGGAGCCCTGGGGGCAGGCTGGGCTGGGGACCCAGGCACTGGGCGGGGCTGGGGCCAGGCTGAGCACAGGGCAGGGCGGGTTTGGCAGGCTGAGCAGGCCAGGCTGAGCCAGACTGGGGCTGAGCCCAGGCTGAGCCAGGCACGGGCAGGCTGAGCGCAGGCAGGCTGAGCCAGGCTGAGGCAGGCTGAGGCGGAGGCTGAGCGGAGGCTGAGCCAGGCTGAGGCAGGCTGAGCCCCGGGAGGCAGGCTTTGCAGGCAGGAGGCTGAGGCCAGACTGAGGCTGGGGGCGGGCTGGAGCAGGCAGGCTGAGCAGGGCTGGGGAGGCTGGGAGGCTGGAGCCCAGGGGCTGAGGCGGAGGCGGGGCAGACTGAGCCCAGGCTGGGCCAGGAGGCTGGAGGCCGGGCTGACCCCGGGCTGGGGGCCAGGGCGGGCCAGGCAGGGCTGGAGGCTGAGCCAGGGCGGGCTGGCGGGCACCTGGGGCCCAGGCTGGGGCCGGGCACTGGGCTGGAGCCCAGCTGGGGCCAGGCAGGGCCAGGCACGGGCTGGGGGCCAGGGCTGGGGCCCAGGCTGAGGCCAGGCTGGTGGGGCTGAGCTGGGCTGGGCAGGCTGGGGCTGGTGGGGCGGACTGGAGCGGGCTGGGGGCGGGGCTGGGCCACGGGCTGGGGCCGGGCTGGGGCTGGGGCCCGGGCCAGCTGGGCCCAGACCCCGGGGCGCGGGGCAGGGCACAGGGCAACTGGGGAGACTGAACTAGCTAGGGCTGGTGGGGCGCTGGTGGCTGGTGGGACTTTGGGACAGACTTGGGGCAGCTGGGGCTGGGCAAGCTTTAGCTTAGCTTTAAGCGGCTTTAAACAGCTTTAGCAGCTTTAAACAGCTTTAAGCTTAGCTTTAACCAACTAGCTTAGCTTTGAACTTTAGCTTAGCTTAGCTTTAGCTTTGCTTTAGCCTAGCTTTAGCTTAGCTTTAGCTTAGCTTTAGCTTAGATTTAGCTTAGATTTAGCTTAGATTTAGCTTAGCATTAGCTTAGCTTAAGAAAACTGCGTATTTTTTATTATGATAGTTGATTGTGTACATAAGGATATTAATCATCTGAATTGTTGATGGATTCAAAGCAGGATGATGAATAATCCTCAGGTCATAAGGCAAGAAGGAGGAAAAGCAAACAGATATTGAGAGTGAGCAGAGATAGGAATAAACCGAGGAAACAAAAAAATCAATTTAATGAAGATGGACGAAAAATTTAAACGACGGAGTTGGTGAAGAACAACCGTCCGCGGAGGGAAGTTTCTTTGTTGCTGAATAATAATTCGGATAAAGATATTGATTTGAAAGGTAAGTTATTTGATTAAAATTTAATTTGCAATGGGATAACCATGGATTTCATTTTGATTTTAGATATGTTCCCGAACTTTGATGTGTCTGCTGCGAATGAAAGTTTGATTCGCGTTATTAATCTGAAGCTGCCCCTGATGAATCTTTTATACAGCTAGTGCTCCTATCCAGCTTTCCACGCTCGGTAATGGCGGCTTGCTGCTGTGTAAAAATCAATCGGTCACTGTACTGTTTGACACTAGCTGGAGGAAAGCTCACTGGCGTTTCTGGGTGAGGGGAAGGGAAAAAAGGCCTTTTCGCCAGTGAGTTTTCCTCCAGCTAGTGTCAAAAAGTACAGTGACTGATTGATTTTTACACACCGACAAGCCGCCATTACCGAGCGTGGAAAGCTGGATACCATCATTCATGCTGCCACAAGATCTGGAATGGCATGTCGTTAAACTTGTGCCTCTATTGTCCGCTAAGTGGTAATCCATTTCCTGATGCGAGTGACGTTCGTTTCACCATACTGCATCGAACTTGCTGCTGATGGATATATTAGTACGTTCGTTCCAACAGGTGCCAACTAGCATCTGTTCCGGTTTCGGTTCCGAACCTACATTAAATTATATAAATCAATCTCGAAATAAATAAAATAATTTGATCAATTTTATCCAACATGATTTTAAATTTCCGTAGCAAATTGGTTCACCCTCGGGTTCACCCATATTTGAGTCAATTTCACCTAAAATAGAATACCCATAAATAGGTAAACATTACCGATTCTGCCGTGAAGCACTTGTACTCAAATATGGGTAAATGGCAATTCACCCATATTTAGGTATGTGCACTTTTTGGCGATTTTGGGTACTCTTCACCCATATTTGGGTGAACTGAAGTAAGCGTGTCACTCAGAAATAAATTTATACCAAATAGTACAGTGACTATAATACACTGAAAATATTCTACACGCTTCTTTAATATTCCTTTACACGTTAATCGAACGTGTTATTTCAATTCAAAAATTCAATAACATTCCACGTTAAAATGTTGAGAAATAATATTGAATCGATACCACTGGATATTTCTACACAATATAACGTGTTTTGCACATCGTTGACTACTGAACCTATTTTGAACAGTGTTCTGACACGCGGTAGAAGACAATCATATAAAGAAAAGTAATCATGATTACCAAAGTTCCTGCAATGTGCGAAATAAACAAGATCTAGGTTAATTTGTTTTATTCTCCCGAACTACAGCAAAAACCAGTAAGCTAAAAGGTATGTTTATAATCATTTTTTTCAAGAAGTTTTTCTTATTTCTATTTTTCTTCTTTCTATTTTTCTTCAATTTGTATTACAGATCCCACCATTCCTCGACAGTTCTATAAGTACAATCGCACGGCTGAGGAGTACCAAGTGGTATTACAATAATGCTACAAGTGGAAGCCTGTTTTGTTGTTTACTATATGTTTTTGTTTTCTGGAATCAAATGTTCAGATCTCAGATAGCGCATCATCATGTTCTCAGAACAATCATGTTCTGTTTCAGTGAGCATTCAAAAGGAGATAACATACATAAATATATCAATAAATGTTCATGTTTAGAACTACCAATGTGTTTAATTTGTTTTATTAGTAGTCCTCTATATAGACTCGAAGATTAATTTATTATTATCTAAAACGACTATTTTCGCAAAACACACAATGAATCCACGTGATAAACACGTGAAATTATCATACATTTTCTCAGACTGTCTACGGCATTTTAACGTGTTTCACACGTGAGATCATAATGCGATTCTAATCTATTGAACGATTTATTTTTTGACATTTGAGACTGGTTTTACACGTTGCTTCAATATGTATCTCAAATAGTGAGGATTCACGTGTAAAACCAATAGCATGGGCGTGTAAAATATCTTCAGTGTAACAGTGTCGTCAAGCAGGCTATTGACATGCTATTGTTTAGCCCATCGCCAGATCGTAGCCAGGATGTCCCGGGCTATAATATTTTTTCATACTGCATTTCAATGATGACAGCGGGCTATGTCTATTGATGATGATGACACCGCGCTTGTCACCGGCTCGTCGTCAAGTGTCAGAATTGGAACAGAATCGTCTGTCAGTTCCATACAAATGCGCGTTCCAAACGAGCAGGAGACCTGTCAAACGTGGCACATGACGTTACTCTTCTTATAGGACTCTACCAAATAGGTTAAAAATCATACTAAATGGCTATTCGCCTGGTTGACCCCAAACTCGTTTTTGATGCAACAATACCCGGATAGTATAAACACAGAGAAACAGACGTCTCACTTAGAACAAATTTACTTAAAAATCATTGTAATTAATTCAAATTCATATACGTTAGAACACTAGCGCTATCTGTTTGCCGCTTGACCACCTAAAAAAGATATGCATATCAAGACGATTTCGTTAAAAGAACCTAATTGGTATGATGAAAAAATATTCAATGTGCGATACTTAAAATAACGAGTAATTTAACACAAAACAACAACCGTGTCATGTAACACTACTTTTATGCTATCGCCTAGCAATATTAGATTCAAAAATAAATAGAAAGTAATACAGAAATGCGCAATGCAACAATAATATTTTATTCCAAAAACAAATAAGACATTTTGGAAAACTACACCTTTTTATCTGTCAACTTATTGCTGTTACGCACACACACTCATTTGTTGTTTAACTATTGGATGTTGTTTGGACCGTGACATAGTCGATCATTTGCGTTTTTAGGGATCTTATTTCCATTTTCCGGACAGTGTTCCGACGAAAAAGTTAATCGTCTACTCAGCGGATAACTCAAGCATAATTTTTCATAACGACGTATGTAACAATTATGAGGATTCGAGAAATCCTTTGCAGAAAGTTGGCAAAACTTTTTCTAAAACTGTTTTAAAACTAAATCTTTTTTCAATACTTTTTTCCGCTGGCATGCGTCATTACATGACACGTAATAAGCGTGCTTCACAGCAAAGCTTAGTTCATTCAAATTCACTGTTAAAAACGATAAAATTATACATACACCGGTATGCTACACGTACGTCGGTGTACATTGGTCGGTTTTCCATAGTGCACGATTGACGCAACTGCAGTTTTGTTTTGTTTTGCTTTTTTTGTTACATAGGTCGCTCTCAGTTCCCATATGTTAAAGCGACGTATGTAACAGTGAGACTTCAAAAATAGAAATTTTTACATACGTCGATTCGCAAAAAGATTGAATTAAAGAATTTTAAGATCTGAAATCAGTAAAATCGATACGTATTATATAAAGCCGCGTGTGATTGTCACGTTGTATTAAAAACCCCGTTTTGTTTACTTTTGTTACATACGTCGTTATGAAAAATTATGCTTGAACTCAACTTCCAGGAGCTAGGATTATGGATTACAGAATCGATTTTTGTGATTATATTCGAAAAGCAAGAAAAGGCAAGTTGAATGAGATTTTGCATTTGATGACATTGTAAATAATCGTTACCATTTTCGGAAATAACAGCGTCTTCGGAGAGTAACTCTCTCACTCTCGATGCACAAAAATCTGGAATGCAACAGAGACTGCTAATTGAAGTGGGGAACAGCCCAGTCGACAGAACCGATAGTTGTAACTGATTTTGAAAGTGATGTGTTGCCGCAACCGTTCAATTATACTGGAGGTTCCCGTACTATGAATTAAGCTAGAGTGTTTTCTGTAAAAATCATCATTGTGATTTCAATTGCACCGGTGTTTGTTGTTTGACAATAAATTATGGTTGCAAAGAAGTGGAATTATTTTTGTTGACTACTCGACGCATATTCCACAATCAGGAGGATGTGGGTGTATCCGAAAATGTATATTCTGTGAAAAATCATCAATTACAAGTACCACGACAAAGCTCGAGGTTTTCTAAATTGTGTAAAATATTGCTGATGCCGTGGCATTTTAAGAGATCGGTGAGCCTGACCGTGAATTGTAAATAAAGGCGAAGGGTGATTCAGAAAAAATGTGATGATGGAGAAAAGTGTTTGTAGGTATATTTATGATTTTTTTTCCTTACGACCAACTAGTTATAATGACTTTCATAACGGACGGTGCAAATTGTAGGTGTTACACTTTCATCTGTCTAGGTAAATTCATACGAACAGCTTTTCGGTTGCGCTTACCATCACGCTTAGCCTTTTGTTTCATACGCAGAGATAGTTTTACTTCCCTTAAAAACCCTTGAATGAATGTGTTAAAAATCTTATCTAGAATCGTTTCGAAGCATTTCTGACACATCTCATCACAGAAATTATCGTAAATAATGTATTGCTTTAGACGTGTTTTAACATTGCGTCGATTTTGATATAGGAATTTCCTAAATTTTTGCTTGTATGCGGTAAATGCCTGTAGTCCTATTTCGAATAATAACGTGCTTGGATAGCAAGAGGCATTTTTTAATGTGCTGAAGCAATATACTCGATCGTTTTTATCCAGATTCTCTCGATCAGTAGTCAAACGTTGTCGACACTTACTGTGTGATAGCTTTACAACAGTCGCTCCTAAAATATAGGTAAGGCCGTTGAGTTCCTTGTTGGTGAAGTTAGAATTTGCAGATTTTAGTGGTCGTAGTTTGTATTTGAAATGCAGCGAGTATTCCTCCATTTCCCAAAGATCTTCTAATTCCATATCATTGAAGTCACATAGTGGTACGGCATTGTCGGATTCACAATTGCTTCCTTGTATTTTCTCGTTCGCAGCGATTGTCGCACTTTTCAATGCTGCTGCAAATTGAACAGCATTAGGTGAATCATTTCGGCCGCATCGACGCCTTACTTCTGAGAACAAATTTTCATTGGGATCTTGGCAAAGATGGTTTGTTGAAAGATTCTCGTAGCCAAATTCGTTGTTCAACTTGTCCCATAGCCATTGTACGGCGTTGATATTCCTGACGAACCCGTAAACAAAATTCGGGTGACGTTGTTTTGCAGTCAATTCTTTCGAGTCTCGAATCGCCTTGAAATTAAAATCAGAACACGACTTTATCCAGCTTTCCACGCTCGCCATAATGGCGGATGCTATAAATATTTTGACAGTAACTGCTTCCAGACATTGAACTGAAATTTCGCTCTTAGCAAACCATGAAACTTTGGTAACCAATACCTACGAGTTGTTTATTTATTGTGAAAATGAAAATGAATTTTTATTATAGAGAAGCTGCAGCCATTTCGATAAAAACTAAATCATTTACTAAAATTATTTCATACATTTCAGGAAACGAATAAGGTGCATGAAATTTACTGAATCTATAATTAAATCTATAACAAAGGTTCCAACAGTAGAGATGAAAATGCGAAACTACGTTAAATTTTTTTACTGATTCATTCGCATTTCCAAGCATCATAGAATATTGCCATGTGAGCTTATTATTAAGTCTAAATTACAGTTCGGAAAACGTGTCGCGAGATGTGCCCCCCATGCATTTTCAAAGGGGCGGGAATTTCGTTTTCCGTACTCAAATCCTTTGAAACGAACAAAATTAATTGTATACTTAATGCTAATGAAAATTCAGTTGATACAATCATGAATCACATAATTTTTCTAAACTGCAGAACTGTAGCGCCTTGTTTGAGCAATTTGAGATGGCGAGAAATAAAATAAACCAGATAGTAATTCTCCCCAATCATGTTAAACGACAATATTTAATTATTTCGTTTAGGATGATTTTCAAATAATTTTTCCTCCAAGGACAACTGAAATTACCAAAAAAATATTCTGCTCGTTTAACATTACTTAAGACTTGTCATAAGACAAGTTTGTACAATCCCATTTAATTCCACCTCCTAATTGTACCACGACAGATACATATTACGACCTCAACAGTAAGGTCGTCTTCATTGTCTCTTACTTGACTCGACTTAGTCGACTTAGAAATAATTAAATATTATCGTTTAGCATGATTGGGGAGAATTACTATCTGGTTTATTTTATTTCTCACCATCTCGAATTGCTCAAACAAGGCGCTACAGTTTTGCAGTTTAGAAAAATTATGTGATTCATGACTGTATCAACTGAATTTGTCATTAGCATTTAAGTAACCAATTAATTTTGATCGTCTAGAAAAAAAAACATTTCAAAGGGCATTTAGTAATTTTGTTTCTATAAACTTTATTTCTGTTATTTTCTATGTTTGTTATAAGTTCATCGCTTATTTAATAAATAAAAAAGGGTTGAATTTAGAATACGATTGGGGGAAGGCTGTTTTCAGTTAAGTTAAGAGCGGGATTCAAAGGCCCTTTTTGAAAATGCATGGGGGCCAAATTTCGCGACACGTTTTCCGAACTGTAATTTAGCCTTAATAATAAGCTCACAGAGCAATATTCTATGATGCTTGGAAATGCGAATTGATCAGTGAAAATTTCTAACGTAGTTTCGTTTTTTCCATCTCAGAACCTTTGACGAGTAGAACGATATTCTATGCAATTCGTAGAGATCTTGGAACCTGGTATGCTAGGAACTGCATTCAACGCCTTAATTATAGATTCAGTAAATTTCATGCACCTTATTCGATTCCTGAAATGTATGAAATAATTTTAGTAAATGATTTAGTTTTTATCGAAATAGCTGCAGCTTCTCTAATAAAAAATCATTTTCATTTTCACAATAATTAAACAACTCGTAGGTATTGGTTACCAAAGTTTCATGGTTTGCTGGTTTGCTAAAAGCGGAATTTCAGTTCAATGTCTGGAAGCAGTTACTGTCAAAATATTTATAGCATCCGCCATTATGGCGAGCGTGGAAAGCTGGATTAAATAAATAAATTACATGTTGTTAGTTTAGCGTTTCACAGTATACGACTAATACCTGCTTAATGTTGAAACAAGTGTCTTTTGTGAAATATAAATCATTCAACAGCTTTGAAGCTTTCGAAAGAAATCCCCAATGACAAGAATCATTCAAGCCCCAAACGCAATATAACGGAACGGCGACGGAAACGGCAAATTTGACAGAAAATATATGGGCTAACTGTCAAATTTTCCGTTTCCGTCGCCGTTCCGTTGTATTGCGTTTGGGGCTTCATGATCGCGTTACGATCAAGGGGTGTCTCACAGCTAACGATGGCAGCGAATTTCAATCGAAATAAAGTCGATTGCTATTCAATTTTATGAGAAGGTATTATTTGATCATTTTTGCAACACACCTTCTACGACGCTGAACTGTAATTTTTATCTAAGCAAACTGGATTTTTCACGTTACCAAGGACATCAAAAGAGTTGTTTATTTTCCCATCAACAAATCAGGGGGCATGAATAATTCCATCCTCACTATTATTCGTATCAATTAACTCTTTTCTTATTTTAGGTTTTGGTTGCAAAATTATGCATCAAGAAGACCCTATCTACAGCTTAGTTGATTAATAAAGAAAACCTGTATACAATATTGTTAGAAGCGTAGCGTATAAGCTATTGTTAACGGTGGCGCAAATGTACTATTGTTTTTTCTCAAACTTACAGTACAACTTTCGTATTATAAATCTTATCCGAAACTTAATTGATATGCTTAGACGTTGTACTCGTACAGAACCACTATTCCATATTCTAAATTGCTGCTACTGGAAGATATATTTTTCATTTTCGGATTTCCCAAGGATCCCGAGTCGTGCGCCATCTCTTCAGTTCCATCTGGGAGTAATGTGGGACAAGTCAGCCATCTGGGAGTAATGTGGGATAAGTAGCTTATGCTCAGATGTGTATTTGGAACATAATTGAATGGGCGCAGCAGATGTGCTCAACAAACTGCAACGTAATATGAAATGAATGAAATTTCTGCATGATATTTTAAGGACTCTAGATGGGAGGTGACAATATGTTCGGCTTGAACAGTAGACCTCTCAACTGTGGATTTATGGTGACATTGAGACATGTTTAGCACAAATAGAATGTTATCTCAGCTTTCCGCATCTCATTCCATTGAGTAACAATCATTCCGACATAAAGAAAAGTCAACCCACTGATTTTTTTCGTACGCTCAGCTTTGAAAGAAGATCCAAAAGACAATAATTATACATCGGTCAGATATAATAAGTAAACGCTTTGGAATTGATGGCCCAAGTCTTGTCCATCTTACAGATGAGAGCCTTAATCACATTTTGCTATGTTGCTACCAATGCTGCAGCGATCAGACAGAATCCATTTCATCATGAAAAACCCGGTGTTGCCTGAATAGCTCTATGCCTTTCATAGGTACTAACTTTACAAATTCGAGCGATAGTGCAGGCCAGGTGTAGGCCAAGGTGAATACAAACAGGTGTAGCAGTATGCCAATTTCATGATTCAGCCATCTTGGATTTTTATATAGGGCAGCCACCGAGTTTGTTTATTTTTTGCACTGAAAATGAATTTTTCACCCCCGCGCTAGTCTCTCCCATGTACTGTCAAAGTGAGTGAACCCTGATATAAGAACCCTGGTGTAGGCTACTTCACATTATGACAATGCAGTCACTGTATGATTTGACAGATTCGTTGCGTTGCTAAAATCAGCTCTGTGTCTATGAATAATTTTGATTTATATCGAAATAAAGTCGCTTCGGTTGCTTGGTTGATTTTAAGCGGATAAATTCAAATCATTCTATGTGAGACACCCCTTGGTTACGATACGCCTGTATAAAAACATTGTACTGTTTATTAGAGCGAAATCAGAGTAAATGTAGGAAATATTCAAATTATAGTATTGTACATAGTTGATAACATTCGAATATTTTCCAGATCGATAATTTAGAATTAATTCCTTACAAAACTATTGTATTTTACCTTTCTTTCATTTTGGGATCCTTTTGAATTGAAGCAATCAAACAAATTGTCGAAAAATCCTACAAAGCTTGCTGTTCCTTTTGCCTCCTGTGAAAGCTCCTTAGATTCTACGTAAAACTCTATACCTTTGGCAACAGAGTTACTCAATGTTCGAGCTGCTTTCGATACGTTCATGGTTGCAAATGGAGCCATGTTAATAAGCTCTTCTTTGAGCTTTGGTACAAGTCTGGGAATGGAACAGTGATCGATTTCAAATAGTTGTCTTATCCATTTGAATGATGCTATTTGACCAGCAAAAATGGCATTATGCTTTAGTAGCATATTACGGGCGCTTTTCAGTAGATGAGGAGTATCAAACATTACAGCAATATCAGTACCTTCTATTCTAACTGTTGGTTTCTCCGTGGTTGATTTAATTTCTTTCGCCATTTTAACATTGGTGGTGCATTGGTCCATGGTTAACACTAATGGATATAACCCACGCAGCCTCAATGCTTTGATAGATCGTTTGATAAGATCAAACTGATCCTGACTGCCGAGAGTATTATGCGCCAACTCGTATCCAATAGCCTGCAATTTAAAGTAAGTTTAATAGAAAATAATGATACATGAGCTGCTATAGGGTTACGAATGGTATTCCCGTCAGGGAACAATTCCCGGCACAGGCTCAACAATTAAGGATAGAAACATTATTTTGCCAAAAGTCCTCCGTAACCGTGTGAGCTCACTAGAGAATTTACGATGCAGTTAGTTGAAATAGGATTTAACGATGCAATTGCGGCTTTAGAGGGGTATGTCGAAGCGCAATAGCCTGCCGGGAATACCTGCCGTTACCCTATGTCAAAATTTTTAATACCTGTTTGAATCTTTTTCGCACTGTTCTACTACGCTCATCGGTTTCATCATATGTTTCCCATCTTGTTGGTTGCAATGGAGCAATACCAGAGACCATTACAACAACTGCTTCTGTCGCTAGTGTCATAGGGTTATTCTTTTCGATTTTGAGGTTACATCCTGTGCTGGGAAATCCGAAAAAAGTGTCCGTTTTGGCGTTGTATGTTAGTTCGGATTTAATAGACATTCCATCGATCGAAACAACTACTGCTTTCTCTGCCTTGGTGAAGCCTCTAATTTTAGCACCCAAGCGGTTCAGGATTGATATATTTAAACCAGTTTTCATTCCAACTGATGCATTCCATCGTCCAATGGTCGCTTTGTTGGGAAGGCTCAAAATTTTTGATCGTTGTACATAACGGAACGCCGCTGGTCCGGCTAAATAGGCTCCACGTGCAAATTTCTTTAGTGCCGAATTATAACGCCGTCCTTTTGGCTTCCGCGTAGAATTCAACAGACTGTTGTGCAACACTGGGTTAGCTCGAACCAGCCCACCTAATGACTCATCCTGTGATTTATGCTTCCGTAGCTGCTTCAATTCTTTTTTCAGGTTCTGTATTTTTCTCCGTCCTCGTTCCATAGATTCGAGTCTCCATTTATCCTTCCGCTTCACTTTCAGATCACTTCTTTGCCATTCTCTTTTAACTTTCTGAACTTCATCGCGCAGTCGCATAGAAGTCTTTTTTTCATCAAGAACACGGACAGAAATTTCGGTTATTTGAATCAACAATAATAATGTTTATTCATATTCATTTAACATAAATATATAATCTATTTGGACAAAAAATATATACATTTAAAATAAACCAAAATATATATTTGTTTCTAAAATTTCTTTTGGAGAGCCCCCTGTGCTATTATATTATCACTTCAGATGCCCCTAGGTGCCGCAAAAGGAAAAAAAGAAAAAAAATAAAAGTGTTGATTTTGCGATGCAAAGTATACCATTTTTGAAGTCCGATTAACGTGATTATTTAAAGTGTATAATTTTAAGTTCAAACCGATTTTATAAACTGACGGGAAAACTGTATGTATAAATAGAGAAATCTTTCGCTTTTTTATGCAATAACTATATAAGCAAGCAAAAAACGTGTAGTTAATTGCCACTTGTTTCATATACATACTGTCTAATCGTAGATGGAGTGCAAAGAAGAAGTTGAAGTGTTGTACGAGGAACTGGACGTTGAAAGTGTTGAGATCATCAATCTGCTGAGTTCTTTTGGTTTATCCGACCGATTCGTGACGGAATTCGTGGGTAACTTAAACATTTTCGCTTCAGCTTCGCTGTAAAAAGCCCCGCACATAGGATACGTTTGCGTTGCGTTTGCCTTATTTCCCAAAGAAAACTGTCAAACGTAACGCACACGTATCCTATGTGCGGGGCTCTTAAGGCTATAATCATTATTTCAAATATTTCCAGAAAACGGGTATACGGTGGAATTACTAAAAAATATTGAGCGAAGGGAGATTGAAGACATAATCGGTCCTCCCCATCTGGCTGATCGAACGAAATTAATTGTCGCTCTCAACGAGTGGAGACAAGAACAGGTGAGAAAAAAAAATGTATTTGATCGTCGCATCTAAAACCGAAAATATGTCTGTTTTATATACAGGGTCTCTCCACGCCATCCGATCCTTCAAAAAGTCCCATCAAACTCAATCGATCAACAAACTTGCAGCGCCAAGATTATACGGCCAGATTTCTGATTACTTCGTCACCGAGGGGAAGAGCCATTATTGAAATATATGGGAGCACAAACATCCTGACGAAAGCGCAGAAGAAAGCGATCACTCACATTGTCGTAGACGAATTCAAGGACGTATTTGGAAAGCTTACGAGCAGTGAATTGAAAATAGAGCAGCGGAACTCAAACAACTGTTTCCCACTGAATCGGAGGTAAGTGATTAGTTATACCGTCTCCTGAAACAACAGTATTTTATAAGTACAGCATAAATATGTAAAGGGAAGATCCATTAATTACGTAACGCAAAAATTGGCCATTTTCAAACCCCCTTCCCCTATGTCACACTTTTGTATGAAGCCTCTAATTTTTTGTATGGATTGTCATGCGTCCCCTCCCTCTAAGCGTTACGTAATTTATGGATGCTCCCATATCTATTTTATTTTCATTATTTCATTTTCCATATAATATTTTCAGTATACATGGTATCAACCTGCAGTGGAATTCAAGGCGCTAAGAAAATCCGATTGGGCAAATTGGCAAAAGGATGTCTGTATGATAGGAATTTAAACTACAAAGCTGAGCATCACAAACACCAACAACTCCAAATTTCTAATTCGGAACAATCACAGGAACGAGACCTTCTGTCTGAAGCGGCAAGTAAGTTCAAATCCTAATCTGTACAATGATAACAAACTGTAATCTAGCAGTACCATTGTTTTGCAACTATTTATGTGTTTATTTATTTTATCGAAGAGATTTTCAATTTCTGCAATTAGTTTCTCTTAAATGTTAAATGTCTTTCTTAAATGTTTTTGCTCCAACAGGTTTGAATGAATTTTAATTGCAATGAAATCCTCCGTCAACCTTTTTATTTTCACTGGTATTATTTATATTGAAGTGAGTTAAAAAAAACATTGTTTCAATCTCCACCTCCTTGTAGCAAACTGTAAAAGTTTGTGATAACCACACCCTCCAGATATGTATTTATTTATGGAATAATAGTTTCACAATGGGTAAAAAGTGTTACTAACCGAAATTTATCAATTCAAAGATAAATTTTGATGTGTGATTTGACGTAATTATTGAGTTTACCTATGAAGCCCACCTACGCTTATTGAAATTGACTCCATGGTTTACCTTGTGTGTTTACCGCTATGTTGCAAAAGTAAATACATAACCGCTCTTTATTGCAGATATGTATAGACCAAGACCATAGCTTGTTCAACTCATAAATTTATAATTGTTCGTTTCAGTTGACCTAGTGATTTTAATATGTTTTCTTTCTATTTTTTTCTTACCATAGTCGCAGAATACGAGCAGATCAAAAATTGGATACGTCACAACGAAGACGAATGGGAAAGCGTTAAGGAGAAGTGGTCTGCTACAAGTGCTCATCGGCTCCAGGAAAATCTATTTTGGCCATACTGGAAGACGATTCATTAGACGGAGGTAAGGAAATTTGTATTATTGTACATATACAGAGAAGGAGTATGTTTAATCATGCATACAAACCTCGCATTAATTACCTACTATAGTGTCGTAATCATTAGAGAGACAAACCCAAATCATATTCATTAGTTTCAACGATGTCATGTGAAAAGTAATCAGTGTCTAAAATAAATTATCATTTTATATTCTCAATTCAGTTAAAATACGAATAATTCGACTAACGAAACTGGATTTTCCGAACTATCTGTTCGTTGAAATTAACTTTGGAAATGGGATAATTTTTACTATGACTGTGCGCAATACAACACGTCTTTTCCAAAGTTTGATTCAACGTACAAATTTGAAGAAGATTATGATATTCACTACTAATGACAAGATTAGAATGGTCGCATCTCGCGTCACGAAGCGAATTTTGATGATTCATTTATCTAAAGGCCGTGCTACAAATGGTGAGAAGAGCGGTGCATTTTGACATAAAATACATGGATTAACTGTCAAAACGCCATGCTCCGCTTATACTATTGTAGCTGGGCCCCTCATGCGTTCTTAGCAAAACGTTATTGCAAGGTTTTTTTCCTGTTTCCTATCCGGTTTAAAATTTCCAACTTATATACTTTATATTTATATTGCAGTTCCAGTTGAAAACCGAAGTAAGCTCTGGCGCTCTGAATATATTCCAGTTCCAGATGTCCCAACTGCATCGTGAGTAGTGCGCATCCATGCCACAGCCGTGCGTTATCATGCGAATTACTCGTTTAATAGTTGCAACATTCCAAAAATCCAAAATTATCCCCAGAGCTTACTTTCGTTTTCATCTGGAAATACAATATTGTACTATCAGTGTGGAACATTTAATATTCATAGTAACATTGCTTCAGTGATCATATAGCACTCTTATTTTTATATTCAAGATACATGCGACTGGCTTACTGCGAGTTTGTTGGCTTATTTGCTACCATGCCCAATGTTGACCACTCGAGAGCGTAAAAATGGAAACCAACGTACATGGATGTCCGAGAAAGTTTCGTGCTTTGGATCAAAGGATTAGAAGAATTGGAGACAGAAATTACCAGAATCATTCATCTGTTTGAACGCTGCGACCAACCTCAACGCCCTCTAGTAATTGTGGTGGGTTCGGATATAAAGAAAATTACTACATTCCTGGTTTATTGTGCTGGATCATACTACAAACTTCCCACGTTTCAAAAAGCATTGGACGTATGCTTCAAAACATACAAGGTTTACGGATTAACCTTCCCACGGCCGGCAGCTGGAGTATGGAATTTATTGGGCCACTGCATTTACGGGTTCGAACCAGAAAGTGACAGTAAGGCTAAAGTGATTTCAATTGCTAGTGCCATTGCTGTAAAAATCTAAAATGATACGTTGTGCATACCAGGGGTGCATGTGGCAGGCACCTTCCATCGATGGATATATTCAACACCTCTCACGTATGCATGAGACGATAAATGGTTTATACTGCGTTTTCGACAAAAGCCATTCCAAATTTTCAACGTTGAAATTACTGCGACAACACTTAATCAAATACCATAATTCTTGCGAATCACAAATTTCCGAAAGAGAAAAAAATTCAAACATTTTCGTCGACAAAACAAATCCCTCTATCGTACACCCTACTGAGGACACAACTGGAGAAAATCACCGTTATGTTGATGATACAGACGGGGAAAAAACTGCGGAAAATATTTTCGATGCTGAGAAAATTAGAGAAGAGATCCAGCGCATGCGCTTGCTATTAACGCTCAGCTGGCTGAGTAAGGACTCAATATCTAGGAAAGCAGCATTTGATATTCAAAAGGATATTGGAAAATTTGTCATTGAACCAATAAGAAAGACAGTGGAGCTGATGTTTCGGTCCGGTATGCTACCAGATACATGCAAGTATCTTCTGGACGAGCTACTGGACAATTTTGAGTTTATATCCGAATACAAGTTCATCCAGCAACTAAAGACCACAATCTCTACGAAGATCCTTTCTTTTCACGATAAGTGAAGAACTCAAACCTGCCGTGATTGACAATGTACAACAAATGGTGATTAATAACGACATTTCTCCCATTGGCTTATGTATTATATATAATAATTTCTTCTTATTTAGGTTGTTGATCAAATCCAGGGAGTAATAATGCCAATAAAATTTATGCTGCAACAATACATCGAATCGGATCACGTACTTCAGGCAATCCGTGATGGCCTGAAGATTTCAACCGATGGGTCGTTCAAGTCATTAGTAGATGGCTCTATTTGGCAATCGAGAACTGCAGAGATGGTGGACCGATTGGTCATACCCATAAACATCTTCTTCGACGATTTCGTTACCGGTGATACATCGTCACCCCATGCAAGGTCCACGTCAATGTGCGGTGTTTATTTAAGTGTGGCATGCCTCCCTCGCTATCTGTCCGGTAGATTATGTAATATCCTTACAGCAGGGTTTATTAAAACACAGGACAAGAAGGATTTTAGGAACGACCAAACATTGAAGAAAATTATTGCAGACCTAATTGATTTGGAAATCGATGGACTTGATATACAATCAAATGGAAATACAATTAAGGCATACTTTGTTATCGGATTCGTCGTAGGAGATAATCTTGGCGTTAACGGAGTACTAGATTACGTTGAATGTTTTAGAGCAAATCATTTCTGTCGCGTTTGTAAACGAACTCGTGTTCAGACAGAATCAGATTGTTTAGAATATCCTAATTATTTGAGGTCTGTAGAGAACTATGAACAGGACATAGAACTCAATGACGTATCGCGAACAGGTTTAAAGGCACGAAGTATATTTAATAACATACCATCGTTCCATGTCATCCACAACTTTTATTTCGATGTTATGCATGATGTGTTAGAAGGCGTAGCTCTGTATGATCTACAGCATATTTTATATTACTTAGTGAACGTCAAACAGTACATATCCGTAGTTGATCTGAATCACAGGAAAAACTTATTTGTTTATGGTAGCTTGAATTCGATAACATACTGGACGACTTCAGGGAAAGCAACATAAAAATAAGCAACTAAAGATCACTGCTAGCGAGAGTATGCAGTTTGTAACGTTTCTGCCTCTTATGATAGGGTCGTTGATTCCGGAGGACGACGAAATATGGATCTTTTTTTGCAGTTTAGTAAAAATTTTGCATATAGTTCTTTTGAACAGCGTTCCATACGAGTTAGTAGATGAACTACGATCGTTGATCAAATACCATCATGAGCAGTACATGAACTTATTTAACGATACTTTAAAACCAAAGTTTCATAACTTGACGCATTATCCGACGGCCATCTTGAGAGGTGGGCCTCTACGATCCCATTGGGCAATGCGCTTTGAGTCCAAACATAAAGAATCAAAGCAGTACAGCAAAATTAATCAGAATCGTAAAAATTTGTGCAGTTCGCTTTCCATAAAAGCTAATTTGAAATTTGCTGATCATCTAATGAGAAAATCATTTATCACTCCACAACTTAATCTGTCTGTTGGCACACGGTGTATATCCAGGTTTAATCAAAACAAGAGAGTTCCATTAACTGCATTTCGTGTTCCGTTCAAGTAGGGTCCGTTACATTTTGTCATGTTTCGAAAAAAGTGGTGCAATTTACAGTAAAGGCACATTGTTTTATCTACAATTAGGAATAAGTCTAAATGTTTATCAGATCGAGGAAATATTTTTAAATGAAAAAGAGGAATTACTGTTACTTTGTAATATGTTTAAGGCTATAAATTTTAACAGTCATTTACAGTCATACACAGTAGAAAAGTGTCTTTCATACAAAGTTGTACGAATCGCTGAGTTTGAGACCAAGCCAATCAACATACATACTATTAATGATACTATGTACTTGAGGATATGTAATTATTATAATATCAATGACATTGTACCGAACAGTGTTGTAAACTGATTAAAAGATGTTTAAGTTTGTTTAATTGAGAGTTTTGCTACCTACCTACAACCTACGTCGATTGTTCTTATTGTATTATTTATCTCCTGGATTAGTGATTTGAGATTCTGAAATAATATGATCAGTGATAGTATATTCATTAAATCAAATAAATCTAAAAACCTGGGTCTAATTATCATGATTCCTGCTCTTCCGCACATTGACAACACTCTTTAGTGCTTCTGTTATTTTCTATTTTCTTTTCGAATAGCTTTTAACAAATTTTGATTCCATGAAGAACATTTGCGAGATCTATAGTACTATTCCTAGTCCTTTTATGCTTTCATCGTAATTTAATTTGGTATGTTTATTTTGATTCAAAGAACTTTTAAAAATCAAATGAATGTGCACAATAAATTCCTTTTATTTTAGCCTAGAAAATAACATTTCGATTAGAAAGACGGTTAACAAGACATTCAATTACCAGATGAACATATCAATTTATATCGATGAAACATATGGGACCTTTCATAAAAGCACGCGAAAATCAGATGAAGGATGCACCAAGCTACAAAATACGCAAAACACATTATGGTTTAAAAAAATACTTCACGGTTGATTCAAACATAAAGATGTTTGAAAGAAAATGGTCCACATGTTTGAGATAAAAATATTTATGTTTATTATGAGAAATGTCAAATCGTGATAAAAATATTTATGTTTGGATCAAATATATTTCAGATCAAAACAAACTTTGAATATTTTTGTTTCAAACAAGAAAATTTAGTAGCTTTCAACGATGAGCATGTTTATTTTGAATCAACTTTATTTTTGATGCCAGAACAAACTGAAGATATGTTTGTATTCAACTAAAATATGTTTACTTCCACCGTACTTTTTTCTGCGTGAATAATTGCTCGAAGTTCGGATTACGTCCGGAATCAGTGTCATCATAAGACCTAGAAAATCGTGTTCCTGCATAAAAGCTATTCGGTCTGGTGTTGTCTGAATCTAATTGGCATTCCGGCTCATTCAAATTAGGAGCTGATTCAGAATGTGTTTGTAAGACTTCCTGGATAGATTCTTGATAACTGTCAAGATCAGAAGACTTGCAAGAATTTGGAGATATGTGCAGTTCGATGGTTCTTGATTGGATGATAGTAGGTGTTACCTCTTCAATCAAATACTGTACATCTAGGTATTCGGCATCATCCTCGTCGGAACTTTCAAGAAATTCGATTTGTTGAAAATCTAATTCCACTTGAGATGAGAAACCAGGATCTTGTGAACACAGAGGTGCACTACAAGCCGACATTGATTCTTGTGGACAGCACGGGATCACATTGTCACGTAACCTGGTCAATAAAAAAATACGTTTGTACTCAAGTCAGCTCAGCTCGTTAGGTATTTAGCTCACCCTTTCTCCGGCTTCGAACTGTTGTTGTAGTCTGCTGAACTGAAGTGGTCGGAACACAAAACTCGTTTCTGCACAGCACTTTGCCCACCTTCATCAAACTCTAGAGTAAGTTCCTTCGATCGACAAAATGATACCCACTTTGCACACTTCACACGATCTCGAGGAAATCTAAAGAAAGATTTTCCACAGTTTTTCCCTTCTCTGTTGGCACATAAGAAGAATTCACACTTTCGCCCCATATTTTGACAGAGAAAACTTAGTAAAAACAACAAAAGTCGACGGTCACAAACACTACTACAAATATATTTGATATAAAAGCAGATGAAATGTCAGACGTTATTATTTTTACTGCAGCGCTCCGAGTGGCGGTTCGACCACCTACTAGAATTCAAATTGACTGTTTTTTTATCGAAACGATAGATGTAAACCGAAGTGAGACGTCTGTTTCTCTGTGGTATAAATTCAAGAAATCATGAAATAGTATAAGTGGGCTTTATTATTTTTCAGATTATACTTCCGTGTAAATTATGATCCAAAATATTTAGGTTATGTTGTTTTTTTTTCGTTTTCAAAATGATATAAATAAAAGAATACTTATCAAAAAAAATCATATTTAATTAATCTTGGTGGAGTAATATACAATCAAAAGTGATAACATGCGATAGTTATTTTTTGTGGTTCGAATCGTCCTGGTCACATCACCATCATGCACTACACATTCCTCGGCACTTCCTAGGAACCGTATTTCGTTTCGCAGATCCTTATGAATTCGTCTTCACTGCTGAGGGTAATGCTACGTTTAGACAAGGCAAGTGAATTGAGCAAGTCGCTTGAATCGAACGCGAACTGAACGTGTAAACACCTTAATTCAATTCACTTGAATAAAAAGAAAGTTGAACATGTTCAACTTTTGGCAAGTCAATTGAATTCAACTGAGTTTTTCAATTCACTTGCCCTGTCAAAACGTAGCATAACCATGAGAAGTGTCTCGACGCCGAATCGGCAGCGATGTTTGTAGCGATGAAATTCCAAAGCGGGATGTAATTCTTGACTGGGAAACAGCTCTCGCACATCCGACACATTCAAAGAAACGTCGCCGTGAAGCAAAATCACTGAAATGGAGACCGGCGTTGGTCGGTTTGAAGCAGACTTTGCCGTAGAGCTGAAAATAATTTTGACGATTTAACGTTAGATATCTATTTTCATTCAAAGATAGCACTTCGATTCATTACTTACATAGAATCATTTGTAGTACGTAGTCCTGAGATAAATTGCGTCAACCCGAATCTTCATTACTTGAGACCGCCGGAGGGGGCAGCGAGACTTGATTTGGTACTCGCTTCTGACGCGTTTGATAAACAGTGTGGCTGGGTGGCCAAGGTAGAGGCATTGTGCGAGTTTCGGAATTGGTTCGGTTTGGTTCGACGGAAGAAGTTTTTCTACATTCCGGTTGACAGGGGCAACCAGGCAACCAAGATGGCAAAGATCAATGCCGAGCGCTGTGAGTTTCATCCGGAAAGGCGTGCTTTTCCACATTGCACAACAATTTAACTTATATGCATATAAACGAATAGCGGATCTAGAAAAAGAAAATTAATATGAATCTCAACGTTTTTAACCATATGCTCAGTTTCTTACTTTTTAGTCGTCTTTAGTCGGTTTATTGAAAAAAGTATTAAATTGATCGAAATCACCACGCGTATGAAGAAATTATCAAAATCTGCAAAAGACAGAATGCTAACAAACATATTTTAACGTTATTCTTGCTTAGTATAAATCATAATGACAGGTAGTATAAATTTTAATCTGAAGCAAGTATAATTCATAGAAATGACAAATAAGTATAATTTCAAAACTTTCTTGGATTAATATTATTTCTGAGTGAACAAAACAACATGGAAGCTTTTGATTGCAGTACTCAAATTAATTCATGAAAAAAAGTTACTTAGGTTAAGTTAAGTTAAGTTAAGTTAAGCAAGAATTTAAGTGTGATGGATGTAGGCCCTTTTCACATGTTAAGCGAGAAATATGCTTTTTTCTTCAAATTTCTGGCAGCCCTATTATTGCTATAAATTTTATAGCACTTACTTTTTTCTTTCCCAACTCTCGGACGGCTCGCGAGATGCGATGTTTTTACTTTTTTGCTTGCGGTTTCGCGTTTTCAAAAGGCGAGATAAACGGACAGTGAAAAAATCAAGTTTTTCGTAAGGAAATCTGAATATTTTTACGGGTGATTTCGCTGTTTAACACGTTGTTTTCATAATTAATGAGAAAACCATTTGAAACTAACATGACTCAAGGTAAGCACCATTTAAATTACGTTTTGTTTGAATGTAAAAACCAACCTCGACTTAACCAGACGTGCATCCTTCTTGGGCGTTGGCCCACCTGAACACGTCCGTACGGCTGCCGGACGTTGCCTTGTTCGACCTTACCAGACGAAGCTACTCGTGGATCAACGTACTGTGGATCCCGGACAGAACGGAAGTTCGATTGCATTCGGTGGCCCAGCGGGTGGCACACGTAGATCTGGAGGATTCACATTACGCTCGGGCCAAATTCAGGAGCCTTCCGGATGCGAGTGGGCAAGATTTGCAGCGAGCCTGTCAGAGAGTTAGTGACCAGATTGGAGCGAGTGCGCGTCCGATTGTGCATTACAACTGCCGTGTACGAGTCTCGGACGATGGCCAGAAGAAAATGCCTAAAGTGAATGGAAATTTTTGGCTGAATGATGATAAATACACTGGGAAGCTGGAAGAGGTTCATCAGGATCAGGTTCAGAAGTGGTTCGGCACTCCCGGGGTCGTTTATCTGTACGAGTGTGATTCGGCCGAAGAGTTTATCCGAATAAATGGCGATAATGACAACGGTTACCATTTGGGAGCGTGCGCTGCAGGACAGAAACTTCCGTTGGAAGATCTGCTGACGGAGGCCATTTGCCGTCCAGTGCGGGCGGCCTTCAAATGGCACTGTACGCTTCTGAATAATATAAATCTACCGAGTAAGTTGCTTCCCGGAGATATTGCCGATCGACAATTGTTGCTGGGTCAGCTGGATTGGGTGCTGACGTTGATATTGGATGCAATCGCGTGGGATTCAATGCCGAAGGATATGTTTCAGCAATTGTTCCGGGGGGATTTGCTAACGGGAACCATATATAGGAGGTTCATACTATCGCAAAGAATGCTGATACGGGCTGGATGCACTCCCGTGTCAAAGCCTTCGATTCCTGATAACAGTCGGCACCGGTTGTGGGCCGTCTGGGATCGTTTGATGAATATGACCATGAATCTGTTGGAAAAGCAGAACGAGAAAGAGTGCCCAATCATAAGGACGTTCTTTCAGATCATTTTGGACGGACAATATCAGCAGGTATGTTTCTTGGCAGTTCTTTATTTAAATGTTTCGTTGGTTTTCGTGTTAGATTTATAAATTTAACAATCGTTTCGAATAAAAACCCTTGACCAACATATTCCTCTTTTTTAGCACCTTGACCTGTTCCTATCTGCCATGAGCCTTTCGGTTCAATCCCCCAACACGTTTACCCCATTGAAGGCAGGCTGGAAGAAGCTCGGTAATGATGTGCAGCTGCAGAATTGTATTGTGAATCAAGCGATCAGATTGCTGCAATCGAGGGATAAAATTTTGCGCCAAAAGACAACAATATTCTTGACCGAAGTTTTTGCAGAAACTCCTGCAGCCGAAGAGTTGCTAAAATCGGAAGGTAGAGTTAATCTTCTCCAAGACCTTTCCAAGAAATCAGACAACCGTTTGCTTATTACAACGCTCTACATGCAATTGCTGCTAGAAAAGCATTCATCTGCTTCCGATCCTGCCCATTGGCGAGCGCTTGCTGCAAACTGTGTCGACCTTATGAACCATCCCGATTCTGATGTACGCGTGTGGTCGGTTCTCTTGGGACAAACAATTTCTGCCGCAGGCCTTACAGATTTACGCGGCCGTATTGAAGAACTTTTGGACGATGTCGTTCCCAAAGTTCGTGCAGCTGCCGTGGAATCCTGGATCGCTTCTTACTCCCACCTACCGGAACAGAAGGACACAGCAATAAGCAAGCTCCTCACAATGATGGGTAACAATTCTAGTTCCCTTGTGCGGCGCGAACTTGCTTACGCTCTCAATGTAATCGCTTCCGATCGGACGGTGGAGTTGATTGCCGTCTGCAAACAAGAACAATCGAAACCCCCAGAACCATCTAAATCGAAGGGCAAAGCTAAGGCCAAGCAGCAGCAACAAAGAAAAGGTTCTCTTACGTCGTCCAAATCGGAATTGCCTCTTGCCAAAGCATGGCGCCTTATGGTGACTCTGCAAGTGGATCCTGATCCGGAAGTGGCCAGCGCTATGCAATCCGTTGTGACATTCGTAAATCGATGCGTGACGGAACAAGAGTCCGCTGGTACGAAGCGAAAAAAGAAGATATCCGTGGGTAGCTGTCCACTGGCCACGAGAGCAAAACTACACGAACGACTCAATTGGGATTTGACGAAGGATCGACGCCACGTTCAGCAGAATGGCGAGGAGGAAGCCTCGAAAGAGAACAATGCCGGAGCGCTGAATTGCAATCCTCCGATTGAATCTCGCAATCCTACTTTGGCGCTGCTGAACCATCAATTGCGGAGCTTCCAGGTGCAGAAAGTGCCACAAATGGTACGGTTCGGAGCTCGTCACGAAATGGTTACCGTATTTAAGTGAGTATGACCAATAGATAATCGTGCGATGTTGTTGTTATTTGTTTGTTACGTTTTTTGTTGTGCTTTCTTCAACCTTTGTTTCTTATGCTAATAATATAATCATGATTTAAACATTTTTCCTGCGCTTCATTCACTTGCTGCAAGAAGCTACGGATCTGTTCATACATATATTACGTCGCTATGTATGGGAAGGAGGTTCAGTTTGAGCGTTACGATTCATTCAAATCGATCATTTATTACGAAGGAGGAGAAGGTTCTATATCACATTCATTTGGATATGGAATTTTATAGCTATACATAGCTGTGCAAAAAACTCGTATTCGATGCACTTGTCGATAAGCGTAAGTCCTGTACGCGGATTGAAATTTTATCGGCGGTGGCTTGATAGATCATTTTAAGCCAGCCGCGGCGGCGTGAACTAAGTTCATAAATTAGATATTATATTTTCCGTCTTTTCGGAATTACTTGCAAGAATTGCTCCGGAAGTTCCTCCAGAAATTCTTCCGGAAGTTCCTCCAGGAATTCCCCCCGAAGTTCCTCCGAAAGTTTCTCAAAGAATTCATTCAAATACAATTTATCCTGAAGGAACTTTTGGAGGAACTTCCGGAGGAATTCCCGGAGGAACTTCCGGAGGAATTCCCGGAGGAACTTCCGGAGGAATTCCCGGAGGAACTTCCGGAGGAATTCCCGGAGGAACTTCCGGAGGAATTCCCGGAGGAACTTCCGGAGGAATTCTCGGAGGAATTTCCGGAGGAATTCCCGGAGGAACTTCCGGAGGAACTTCCGGAGGAACGGAGGAACTTCCGGAGGAACGGAGGAACTTCCGGAGGAATTCCCGGAGGAACTTCCGGAGGAATTCGGAGGAACTTCCGGAGGAATTCCGGAGGAACTTCCGGAGGAATTCGGAGGAACTTCCGGAGGAATTCCCGGAGGAACTTCCGGAGGAATTCGGAGGAACTTCCGGAGGAACTCCCGGAGGAACCTCCGGCGGAATTCCCGGAGGAACTCCCGGAGGAATTCCGGAGGAACTTCGGAGGAATTCCGGAGGAACTTCCGGAGGAATTCCCGGAGGAACTTCCGGAGGAATTCCCGGAGGGACTTCCGGAGGAATTCCCGGAGGAACTTCCGGAGGAATTCCTGGAGGAACTTCCGGAGGAATTCCCGGTGGAACTTCCGGAGGAACTTCCGGAGGAACTTCCGCAGGAATTCCCGGAGGAACTTCCGCAGGAATTCCCAGAGGAACTTCCGGAGGAATTCCCGGAGGAACTTCCGCAAGAATTCCCGGAGGAACTTCCGGAGGAAATCCCGGAGGAACTTTCGGAGTAATTCCCGGAGGAACTTCTGGAGTAATTCCCGGAGGAACTTCCGATGGAATTCTCGGAGTAATTTCCGGAGGATTTCCCGGAGTAATTTCCGGAGGAATTCCCGGAGTAACTTCCGGAGGAAATCCCGGAGGAACTTCCTGAGGAATTCCCGAAGGAACTTCCAGAGTAATTTCCGGAGTAATTCCTGGAGGAACTTCCGGAGTAACTCCCGGACGAACTTCCGAAGGAATTCCCGGAGGAACTTTCGGAGTAATTCCCGGAGGAACTTTCGGAGTAATTCCCGGAGGAACTTCCGGAGGAATTTCCGCAGGAACTTCCGAGGAATTCCCGGAGGAACTTCCGGAGGAATTCCCGGAGGAACTTCCGGAGGAATTCCGGAGGAACTTCCGGAGGAATTCGAGGAACTTCCGGAGGAATTCGGAGGAACTTCCGGAGGAATTCCCGGAGGAACTTCCGGAGGAATTCGGAGGAACTTCCGGAGGAATTCCGGAGGAACTTCCGGAGGAATTCCGGAGGAACTTCCGGAGGAATTCCGGAGGAACTTCGGAGGAATTCGGAGGAACTTCCGGAGGAATTCCCGGAGGAACTTCCGGAGGAATTCCCGGAGGAACTTCCGGAGGAATTCCGGAGGAACTTCCGGAGGAATTCCCGGAGGAACTTCGGAGGAATTCCCGGAGGAACTTCCGGAGGAATTCCGGAGGAACTTCCGGAGGAATTCGGAGGAACTTCGGAGGAATTCCCGGAGGAACTTCCGGAGGAATTCCCGGAGGAACTTCCGGAGGAATTCCCGGAGGAACTTCCGGAGGAATTCGGAGGAACTTCCGGAGGAATTCCGGAGGAACTTCCGGAGGAATTCCGGAGGAACTTCCGGAGGAATTCCGAGGAATTCGGAGGAACTTCCGGAGGAATTCCCGGAGGAACTTCCGGAGGAATTCCGGAGGAACTTCCGGAGGAATTCCGGAGGAACTTCCGGAGGAATTCGGAGGAACTTCCGGAGGAATTCGGAGGAACTTCGGAGGAATTCCGGAGGAACTTCCGGAGGAATTCCGGAGGAACTTCCGGAGGAATTCCCGGAGGAACTTCCGGAGGAATTCCAGAGGAACTTCGGAGGAATTCGGAGGAACTTCCGGAGGAATTCCCGGAGGAACTTCCGGAGGAATTCCGGAGGAACTTCGGAGGAATTCGGAGGAACTTCCGGAGGAATTCCCGGAGGAACTTCCGGAGGAATTCCGGAGGAACTTCGGAGGAATTCCCGGAGGAACTTCCGGAGGAATTCCGGAGGAACTTCCGGAGGAATTCGGAGGAACTTCCGGAGGAATTCCCGGAGGAACTTCCGGAGGAATTCCCGGAGGAACTTCCGGAGGAATTCCGGAGGAACTTCCGGAGGAATTCGGAGGAACTTCGGAGGAATTCCCGGAGGAACTTCGGAGGAATTCCGGAGGAACTTCCGGAGGAATTCGGAGGAACTTCGGAGGAATTCCGGAGGAACTTCGGAGGAATTCCCGGAGGAACTTCCGGAGGAATTCCCGGAGGAACTTCCGGAGGAATTCCGGAGGAACTTCCGGAGGAATTCCGGAGGAACTTCCGGAGGAATTCCCGGAGGAACTTCCGGAGGAATTCCCGGAGGAACTTCCGGAGGAATTCCCGAGGAACTTCCGGAGGAATTCCCGGAGGAACTTCGGAGGAATTCCGGAGGAACTTCCGGAGGAATTCGGAGGAACTTCCGGAGGAATTCGGAGGAACTTCCGGAGGAATTCCCGGAGGAACTTCGGAGGAATTCCCGGAGGAACTTCCGGAGGAATTCCCGGAGGAACTTCCGGAGGAATTCCGGAGGAACTTCGGAGGAATTCGGAGGAACTTCCGGAGGAATTCCGGAGGAACTTCCGGAGGAATTCCCGGAGGAACTTCGGAGGAATTCCCGGAGGAACTTCCGGAGGAATTCCGGAGGAACTTCCGGAGGAATTCCGGAGGAACTTCGGAGGAATTCCCGGAGGAACTTCCGGAGGAATTCGGAGGAACTTCCGGAGGAATTCCGGAGGAACTTCCGGAGGAATTCCGGAGGAACTTCCGGAGGAATTCCGGAGGAACTTCCGGAGGAATTCCCGGAGGAACTTCCGGAGGAATTCGGAGGAACTTCCGGAGGAATTCCCGGAGGAACTTCCGGAGGAATTCGGAGGAACTTCCGGAGGAATTCCCGGAGGAACTTCGGAGGAATTCCCGGAGGAACTTCCGGAGGAATTCCAGGAGGAACTTCCGGAGGAATTCAGGAGGAACTTCGGAGGAATTCCCGGAGGAACTTCCGGAGGAATTCCGGAGGAACTTCCGGAGGAATTCCCGGAGGAACTTCGGAGAATTCGGAGGAACTTCGGAGGAACTTCCGGAGGAATTCGGAGGAACTTCCGGAGGAATTCCGGAGGAACTTCCGGAGAATTCCCGGAGGAACTTCGGAGGAATTCCGGAGGAATTTCCGGAGGAACTTCGGAGGAATTCGGAGGAACTTCGGAGGAATTCCGGAGGAACTTCCGGAGGAATTCCGGAGGAACTTCCGGAGGAATTCCGGAGGAACTTCCGAGGAATTCCCGGAGGAACTTCCGGAGGAATTCTGGGAGGAACTTCGGAGGAATTCGGAGGAACTTCCGGAGGAATTCCTGAGGAACTTCGGAGGAATTCCGGAGGAACTTCCGAGGAATTCCCGGAGAACTTCCGGAGGAATTCCCGGAGGAACTTCGGAGGAATTCCCGGAGGAACTTCCGGAGGAATTCGGAGGAACTTCCGGAGGAATTCCTGGAGGAACTTCCGGAGGAATTCCCGGAGGAACTTCGGAGGAATTCCCGGAGGAACTTCCGGAGGAATTCCCGGAGGAACTTCGGAGGAATTCCGGAGGAACTTCCGGAGGAATTCCGGAGGAACTTCCGGAGGAATTCGGAGGAACTTCGGAGGAATTCCCGGAGGAACTTCCGAGGAATTCCCGGGGGAACTTCCGGAGGAATTCCCGGAGGAACTTCCGGAGGAATTCCCGGAGGAACTTCCGGAGGAATTCCCGGGGGAACTTCCGGAGGAATTCCCGAGAGAACTTCCGGAGGAATTCCCGGGGGAACTTCCGGAGGAATTCCCGGGGGAACTTCCGGAGGAATTCCCGGGGGAACTTCCGGAGGAATTCCCGGGGGAACTTCCGGAGGAATTCCCGAAGGAACTTCGGAGGAATTCCCGGAGGAACTTCCGAAGGAATTCCCGAGGAACTTCCGGAGGAATTCCAGGAGGAACTTCCGAGGAATTCCAGAGAACTTCCGGAGGAATTCTGGAGGAACTTCCGGAGGAATTCTGGAGGAACTTCCGGAGGAATTCCCGGAGGAACTTCGGAGGAATTCGGAGGAACTTCGGAGGAATTCAGGAGGAACTTCCGGAGGAATTCCCGGAGGAACTTCCGGAGGAATTCGGAGGAACTTCGGAGGAATTCAGGAGGAACTTCCGGAGGAATTCCGGAGGAACTTCGGAGGAATTCGGAGGAACTTCCGGAGGAATTCGGAGGAACTTCCGGAGGAATTCCCGGAGGAACTTCCGGAGGAATTCCCGGAGGAACTTCCGGAGGAATTCCGGAGGAACTTCCGGAGGAATTCCGGAGGAACTTCGGAGGAATTCCCGGAGGAACTTCCGGAGGAATTCCGGAGGAACTTCGGAGGAATTCCCGGAGGAACTTCCGGAGGAATTCCCGGAGGAACTTCCGAGGAATTCCCGGAGGAACTTCCGGAGGAATTCGGAGGAACTTCCGGAGGAATTCCCGGAGGAACTTCCGGAGGAATTCTGGAGGAACTTCCGGAGGAATTCCCGGAGGAGGAACTTCCGGAGGAATTCGGAGGAACTTCCGGAGGAATTCCCGGAGGAACTTCCGGAGGAATTCCGGAGGAACTTCGGAGGAATTCCCGGAGGAACTTCCGGAGGAATTCGGAGGAACTTCGGAGGAATTCGGAGGAACTTCCGGAGGAATTCCCGGAGGAACTTCCGGAGGAATTCCCAGGAGGAACTTCCGGAGGAATTCCCGGAGGAACTTCCGGAGGAATTCGGAGGAACTTCCGGAGGAATTCGGAGGAACTTCCGGAGGAATTCCGGAGGAACTTCCGGAGGAATTCCGGAGGAACTTCGGAGGAATTCGGAGGAACTTCCGGAGGAATTCCCGGAGGAACTTCCGGAGGAATTCGGAGGAACTTCCGAGGAATTCCCAGGAACTTCCGGAGGAATTCGGAGGAACTTCCGGAGGAATTCCCGGAGGAACTTCCGGAGGAATTCCCGGAGGAACTTCCGGAGGAATTCCGGAGAACTTCCGGAGGAATTCCCGGAGGAACTTCCGGAGAACTTCGGAGGAATTCTGGAGGAACTTCCGGAGAATTCAGGAGGAACTTCCGGAGGAATTCGGAGGAACTTCGGAGGAATTCCCGGAGGAACTTCGGAGGAATTCCCGGAGGAACTTCCGGAGGAATTCCCGGAGGAACTTCGGAGGAATTCCCGGAGGAACTTCCGGAGGAATTCGGAGGAACTTCGGAGGAATTCCAGGAGGAACTTCGGAGGAATTCCTGGAGGAACTTCCGGAGGAATTCCAGAGGAACTTCCGGAGGAATTCGGAGGAACTTCCGGAGGAATTCCGGAGGAACTTCGGAGGAATTCCCGGAGGAACTTCGGAGGAATTCCCGGAGGAACTTCCGGAGGAATTCGGAGGAACTTCCGGAGGAATTCCCGGAGGAACTTCAGAGGAATTCGGAGGAACTTCCGGAGGAATTCCAGGAGGAACTTCGGAGGAATTCGGAGGAACTTCAGGAGGAATTCGGAGGAACTTCCGGAGGAATTCTGGAGGAACTTCCGGAGAATTCCCGGAGGAACTTCGGAGGAATTCCTGAGGAACTTCCGGAGGAATTCGGAGGAACTTCCGGAGGAATTCCAGAGGAACTTCCGGAGGAATTCGGAGGAACTTCGGAGGAATTCGGAGGAACTTCCGGAGGAATTCCTGGAGGAACTTCCGGAGGAATTCCAGGAGGAACTTCCGGAGGAATTCGGAGGAACTTCGGAGGAATTCGGAGGAACTTCCGGAGGAATTCGGAGGAACTTCCGGAGGAATTCCCGGAGGAACTTCCGGAGGAATTCCCGGAGGAACTTCCGGAGGAAATTCCCGGAGGAACTTCCGGAGGAAATTCCCGGAGGAACTTCCGGAGGAATTCCCGGAGGAACTTCCGGAGGAATTCCCGGAGGAACTTCCGGAGGAATTCCCGGAGGAACTTCCGGAGGAATTCCCGGAGGAACTTCCGGAGGAATTCCCGGAGGAGGAACTTCCGAGGAATTCGGAGGAACTTCCGGAGGAATTCCTGGAGGAACTTCCGGAGGAATTCCCGGAGGAACTTCGGAGGAATTCGGAGGAACTTCCGGAGGAATTCCTGAGGAACTTCGGAGGAACTTCCGAGGAATTCCGGAGGAACTTCCGGAGGAATTCCCAGGAGGAACTTCCGAGGAATTCCCGGAGGAACTTCCGGAGGAATTCGGAGGAACTTCGGAGGAATTCCCGGAGGAACTTCCGGAGGAATTCCCGGAGGAACTTCCGGAGGAACTTCCGGAGGAACTTCCGGAGGAACTTCCGGAGGAACTTCCGGAGGAATTCCCGGAGGAACTTCCGGAGGAATTCCCGGAGGAACTTCCGGAGGAATTCCCAGAGGAACTTCCGGAGGAATTCCCAGAGGAACTTCGGAGGAATTCCGCAGGAACTTCCGGAGGAATTCACGGAGGAACTTCCGGAGGAATTCCCGGAGGAACTTCCGGAGGAATTCCAGGAGGAACTTCGGAGGAATTCCCGGAGGAACTTCGGAGGAATTCCCAGAGGAACTTCGGAGGAATTCCGGAGGAACTTCAGGAGAACTTCCGGAGGAATTCGGAGGAACTTCGGAGGAATTCCGGAGGAACTTCGGAGGAATTCGGAGGAACTTCCGGAGGAATTCCCGGAGGAACTTCCGGAGGAATTCGGAGGAACTTCCGGAGGAATTCCCGGAGGAACTTCGGAGGAATTCGGAGGAACTTCCGGAGGAATTCCCGGAGGAACTTCGGAGGAATTCGGAGGAACTTCCGGAGGAATTCCCGAGGAACTTCCGGAGGAATTCCCGGAGGAACTTCGGAGGAATTCCTGAGGAACTTCCGGAGGAATTCCTGAGGAACTTCGGAGGAATTCCGGAGGAACTTCCGGAGGAATTCCCGGAGGAACTTCCGAGGAATTCCCGGAGGAACTTCCGGAGGAATTCGGAGGAACTTCCGGAGGAATTCCCGGAGGAACTTCCGGAGGAATTCCTGGAGGAACTTCGGAGGCATTCCCGGAGGAACTTCCGGAGGCACTCCCGGAGGAACTTCGGAGGAATTCCCGGAGGAACTTCGGAGGAATTCTGGAGGAACTTCGGAGGAATTCCCGGAGGAACTTCGGAGGAATTCCCAGGAGGAACTTCCGGAGGAATTCCCGGAGGAACTTCCGGAGGAATTCGGAGGAACTTCCGGAGGAATTCCCGGAGGAATTTCGGAGGAATTCCCGGAGGAACTTCCGGAGGAATTCCCGGAGGAACTTCCGGAGGAATTCCCGGAGGAACTTCCGGAGGAATTCCCGGAGGAACTTCCGGAGGAATTCCCGGAGGAACTTCCGGAGGAATTCCCGAAGGAACTTCCGGAGGAATTCCCGAAGGAACTTCCGGAGGAATTCCCGAAGGAACTTCCGGAGGAATTCCCGAAGGAACTTCCGGAGGAATTCCCGGAGGACCTTCCGGAGGAATTCCCGGAGGTACTTCCGGAGGAACTTCCGGAGGAATTCCCGGAGGAACTTCCGGAGGAATTCCCGGAGGAACTTCCGGAGGAACTTCCGGAGGAATTCCCGGAGGAACTTCCGGAGGAATTCCCGGAGGAACTTCCGGAGGAACTTCGGAGGAATTCCCGGAGGAACTTCCGGAGGAATTCGGAGGAAGTTCCGGAGGAATTCCCGGAGGAACTTCCGGAGGAATTCCCGGAGGAACTTCCGGAGGAATTCCCGGAGGAACTTCCGGAGGAATTCCCGGAGGAACTTCCGGAGGAATTCCCGGAGGAACTTCCGGAGGAATTCCCGGAGGGACTTCCGGAGGAATTCCCGGAGGGACTTCCGGAGGAATTCCCGGAGGGACTTCCGGAGGAATTCCCGGAGGGACTTCCGGAGGAATTCCCGGAGGGACTTCCGGAGGAATTCCCGGAGGAACTTCCGGAGGAATCCCGGGAGGACTTCCGGAGGAATTCCCGGGAGGAACTTCGGAGGAATTCCGGAGGAACTTCCGGAGGAATTCCCGGAGGAACTTCCGGAGGAATTCCCGGAGGAAGTCCCGGAGGAACTTCCGGAGGAATTCCCGGAGGAACTTCCGGAGGAATTCCCGGAGGAACTTCCGGAGGAATTCCCGGAGGAACTTCCGGAGGAATTCCCGGAGGAACTTCCGGAGGAATTCCCGGAGGAACTTCCGGAGGAATTCCCAGAGGAACTTCCGGAGGAATTCCCAGAGGAACTTCCGGAGGAATTCCCGCAGGAACTTCCGAAGAAATTCACGGAGGAACTTCCGGAGGAATTCCCGGAGGAACTTCCGGAGGAATTCCCGGAGGAACTTCCGGAGGAATTCCCGGAGGAACTTCCGGAGGAATTCCCGGAGGAACTTCCGGAGGAATTCCCGGAGGGACTTCCGGAGGAACTTCCGGAGGAATTCCCGGAGGAACTTCCGGAGGAATTCCCGGAGGAACTTCCGGAGGAATTCCCGGAGGAACTTCCGGAGGAATTCCCGGAGGAACTTCCGGAGGAATTCCCGGAGGAAGTGGTGTGTTACGGTCGATCTACCACGGTCATATTGTCAGCTACAGGCAAATCCTGACCCAACGAATACCTTCCCCAATATCCAACTCCGTGGTACTTATGAGGGTTTCGCTGATTCGGAGTTTGATTGAAATCAAGGACCACACCTACCTTGATTTCTGATAGCAATCTGGATAAGGATTTCAAAAGAAAAACATGAGTATCACTAGTGTCCAATCTACGAAGTACACCGTAACTATGCTATGTTATGCTAATTCCCGGAGGAATCCCTGGAGGAATTTCTGGATCAACTACCGGAGGAATCCCTAGAGGAAATTTCGGAGAATTTCCTGGAGGAACTTCCTGAGGAATTTCTGAATAGGAATAGGAATATGAATAGGAAACCCAGCAAAGATGGGACAAATATGCTATTCACGGCAGTTTATCGGAAGAATCTCTGAAAGAGAGTCAAAGAAAACCAGTTATTTGAAACCGAATCTAGAAAGAATAACAAAAAGTGGTGCTAGTGTAATGTTGCTACGATCGGGGAACCCGAAGAAGAAAATACTATTTTCAACGCCAAAAGTAACCACACGCGTTTCTCCTGTGGTCCATTCCCCTCGCGTAGATGCTGACATCGACAAGGACGTTGAAGACGTCATACCGTCAGTAATTAGTAGTGTACGGGCACAAAGGGAAGAGCAACTAGCACGCCAGAAGCTCGTTAAAATGGCGGAATCAGTTGCTGCATTGCAGCAATGCTTGGCGGCGACAAGAGGTAAGGTCGAACGTATCCGACGCGCGATAGAAGCTGCGAATCAGGATCATGGTAAGTTTTCCTATCATGCTCTTAAATTATATGTCGAAACTGTTGTTGCTGCATACAACGAGTACAATTCTTTGCAAAATCGGGTTTATCTTGCCGATCCGATGCGACGAGAAGAGTTTGAGCAGACTTACATCGAGTTCGAGGAGATTTACGAATTTGTTCGAATAAGTCTCGCTGAAATGATCCAAGCACACAAAGACATCCAAAAGAAGACTGCGGAGCAACAGACAAAGCTGGTTGAAACAAGCAGAAAACACCTAAGCTTCGACGTAATACACCGTACCTAAACGTAAAACCTTATCAGATACCCTTCATGGATAACGAAAGGAAAGAAATAAACATACTACAAGTCAACGTACAAAGCATCTTCAAACATAAAGAAGAAATACACAGAACACTCATAGGAGGGTCGTATGCCGCGGCCCTTATCTCCGAAACTTGGACGAAACAAGAAGACGAACAATCCAAAAAATACTGCATCAGTGGATATAACAAGGTACTAACTTCCAGACACGACGGATATGGCGGAGCTGCCATATACATCCACAAGGACTATGGTTTCCAGACCCTTACCATACCCCCGACCAGCCATGGCAGTCAATGTGCAGCAATATACGTGCCACTTCTGAAGCTGGTGCTAGCAGCAGTATATTCTGCCCCCTCAATACCACTACAGGACTTCCGTCAAGACTTAAATCTGATACTAACCGAGTTGGCAAGGTTTCCAAAAGTAATAGTTGGTGGGGACTTCAACTGCCATCATACGCAATGGGGAAACTACAAAACGACTCCATGAGGAACGACCGCACTGCAAGAAATCAACTCATCAGATCTCATCCTACTAAACGACGGTAGCCCCACCTTTCGGGCGCAACAGCTCAATAAAAACGCGTCTGCCATCGATCTCACACTGGCATCCAGCACCCTGCTACTAGACTGTACTTGGACAGTGCTAGAGCAGTCAATCGGAAGCCATCATTTAGTAATCGAAATAAAATGGAACGCCGGAATACCAAATAAAAAGAACTTCATTTACAACAAGAAAAGAATCCTTACAGACCTAGCTGAAATGGATTCGGACTCGATTCGTGGCATTGGTGACCTCTCACGTGAGGTGAATACTGTAATAAAAAAGAACAAAAAAGTCAACCTATTCAAACCCAAGTACTGGTGGGACAATGAAGTGGAGGCTGCATGGACTACGAAACAGAAGGCACTAGCAACATTTAACCAACACAGCACCTTGGAAAATCTGATCAACCTCAAACGATGTTCTGCCATTTTCCTCAAGAAGAAGAAACAAAACATAAAGGAAAGTATAAACAAACTCGCCGAGGAAGTGGATCCACAGACTAGCTCATCCGAGCTGTGGACAAAAATACGTCGCCTTGCCGGAAAGAGAACAAGCACCCGCAACAACATAATACAGGACAGTCCGGAATTAGCGAAGGAATTCATCGACCTTCATCTAGGACCGAGCGATGTCCACCTGGAGGAAGCAAGCAGTTGTTCACTGGTATCCAACTACTACATAATCGACCAAGATAAATGGGACAACATCCTCAGCCGTAAGAAATCGTCTGCACCTGGAGCTGACCGCATCACATACGACATGCTCAAATCGCTGAAACCGGAGGTGACAAAACTTATCCTGATCGACCTCAACCGCTACTGGAGACAAGGAAGTCTTCCAGATCATCTAAAGGAAATCCGCATAATCGCCATACCCAAACCGGGTAAGGACAATACTACGGCAGCCGGAAACAGGCCTATAGCGCTAGTACCCACCCTGACGAAAACTATCAACACAGCAGTTCTTGACGGACTAAACAAGATCATCGACAGCCAGGAATTATTACCCAAATTGTCTTTTGGGTTCCGCAAAGGACAATCCACGAACACCTGTACCACATACATCACTAACCTCATCCAAGAAAACCGAAGAAAAGGACTAACCGCAATCGGGGTGTTCCTGGACCTAAGCAATGCATTCAACGCCGTCCGCACGGAAACACTTCAACAAATTATGCAAGAATTGAGAATACCCCAGGAGTACATATGCTGGATATCCGGATTTCTGCGTAATCGAGTCGTAACCATCAGAAGCGGGGAAGACCACATCAGAAGAGTTATTAGTAATGGACTACCACAAGGGGACGTCCTTTCCCCGACTCTTTTTAATATATACACCATCGGACTACACAACACCGAAGACGCGGAGATCGTTCAAGGTCACGTTACCCAATTACTGGCGTTGAAACCAATGGCAAAAGAGAGTCATGCAGAGCTGAAGGCATTACTTGATGTTGTGGAAAAACGTCTGGAGTCACTCGAGTTCCACAATCTCGAAATGACAGACAAATTATCGGAGGCGATCATCGTGCATTTGGTTATTTCCAGACTCGATAACGAAACCCGCAGAGCTTGGGAGGCCACGATGGAACATGGCGAACTCCCGGAATATGGTAAAACGATGGATTTTCTTCGAGAGCGGTGCTACATGTTGGAGAGGTGTGAGTTGTCTGTTAACACACTCAAAAATAGAACTCCGATCAACCAACGAAGCGGAGTTTTAGCTCCCTCAAGCAAGGTGCATGCGGCTACCGTACAGCAAACGAGTTGCGCTGTATGCAATAACGACCATATGATCGATAATTGTGAAGTGTTCAAGAAGATGACGGTGAACAGTCGTTACTCCAAGGCAAAACAACTAGGTCTATGTTTCCTGTGTCTGAAACGTGGACATCGCACGGCCAACTGCAAGGTTGAAGGAAGTAGATGGTGTGGGTGCAAGAACATGCATCATGCCTTGATGCACCCGAAGGACAAGAGCGAGAACGTTGAAGCATCGGCGGCCAAGCTTGAAACGGGTTCAAAGGCCGGT
The DNA here is from genome assembly GCF_024139115.2 of Armigeres subalbatus. Lineage (NCBI taxonomy): Eukaryota > Metazoa > Arthropoda > Insecta > Diptera > Culicidae > Armigeres > Armigeres subalbatus. The sequence goes on along the minus strand of NC_085141.1, from coordinate 374,245,522 downwards.
AGTTCCGCAAGCACTGGGGAACCACATATCGTCGCGAAATGTGAAGCCTCTGTCTCGTCGAACGAGTCCCTGAAGCAGGTGCTGTTGGCAACTGCTATTGTTGATGTGATTGATTCTGGTGGAGCAGCGCACAAGCGTCGCGCGCTGCTAGATTCAGGTGCAATGGCAAATTTCGTGTCGGAAAGATTGAGTGATGTGTTGAACTTGACAAAACGGTGTGCGAATGCATCAATTATCTTTATACAATTATCTATGGTACCAGAACAACTGTGAAATTCAGGGTCAATGTTACTGCCAAGTCGAGGACAACGGATTACAAGTTTTCTCTGCACTACCTGGTGGTACCTCGTATAACTGGAGCATTACCCTGGCCGATCCCTACCGAAGTGCAATTAGCTGATCCGAGATTCTACGATCCTAGCCGAATAGATATGCTGATAGGCGTGGAAATATTTTTGCAGATGCAGATGGGGAAGATTCGAATGGCTACGGAATTTCCATTGCTACAGCAGAGTCATTTAGGATGGTTGGTGGCTGGACCAGTATGGAATGTTCGAAACGTTGTGAGTGTTCAGAACTACCACGCAGTTCCCACTAAGGGTCTGTCTCATTTGGAGAATTAAACTGAAATTAAACTTAAAAGTGACATTTCGATGATTATCGAATAACCCTGCTCGCAGAGCATGATTACTTTTGACAGATATCGAATCATTTTGCATCGATGTCTTATTGGATTTGCTGGGTAGCACCAGCCATTTTTATGACCGGGTTATTTGCCAAATTTTCGAACTGTCACTTTTAAGTTTGATTCTCCAAATGAGACAGAACCTAATTGTGGTGATGAAAATTTGAACGAGCTGATGAAACGGTTCTGGACGGTTGATGAGCAAACAATAGAACCATTGGAGAAGGATGAATAATGGACTACCACAAGGGGACGTCCTTTCCCCGACTCTTTTTAATATATACACCATCGGACTACACAACACCGAAGACGCGGAGATCGTTCTGATCCAATATGCAGATGACTTTAGCCTAATAGTAACAGGAAGCAATCTGGAAATCGCCAAAGCAAAAGCGCAAACTTACCTCGACAGGTTTGACGAAAAGGCCCGAGAGTTAAATCTTGCAATAAATCCCGAAATCCAAGGCGATGCTTTTCAAAGCCACTAATGTGGATTTGGGTCTGAAAATCGGAGGCAAAACTATCGAAACAGTGATAAACTACAAACACCTAGGAATTTACCTCGATCGTACAAACAGCTTCGGGACTCACATACGCGAACTCTGCCGGAAGATTCAAGAACGATTCAACATGCTAAAAGTCATATCGAAAATCAAACATGGTGGCCACCCGGAGACCATGGGACTTTTGTATAAAGCTCTCATACGAAGCGTCGTCGAGTATGGTTGCACTGCGTTTGGAAATGCGAGTAAAACCAACCGAGAAAAACTTCAGGTAATCATCAACCAATGTTGGCGAAAAGTAACAGGATGTTCAAAAACAACTCCAAGAAATACGTTGGCAGCTTTGGTAGGAGACAGTCCTCTAGACTTTCGCCTCGAGCAAATCACGAGCAAAGAAATTGCAAAGCACTTTCTAAATAACAGTGTAGTAGCCGAACAGCTTATGCAGCTAAGGGGACAGGACACCGCGACAGATACGCTCACACTAATAGAGCGGACATATCTAAAACACCAGCCCATTTTTGATGCGATTATCCCAGATACCAAAGTATACCACCAGCACAAGCTAGACATCCAAACTACGTTGATAGAAGGAGCGCCAACAAAAAGAAACTGCGACCCCCGAGTCCTGAAACAATCATTTCTATATCAGCAAAACACCAAGTTTAAAAATCGACCCAACATTTACACAGACGCTTCGAAGATTGAAGAGTCCTGTGGGATAGGAGTTTTCTGTGAATTCACCAATCGAAGGATCAGCCTAAAACTTGAACTGGAAACCTGCATAACGACGGCTGAATTGTTCGCCATCCTAGTGGCACTGAATCATCTGAATGACGAACACATCGTAGGGGCCGTACTGTTCACTGACTCACTTTCATCCTGCCAGATGATAGAAGGGGCACAGTTGAACATCAAACGCAGCTCTATGATACAGGACATAATCGAAATAGCATCATCTCTGAAGGTAACCATACAGTGGATCCCGAGTCATATCGGAATCAAAGGCAATGACATAGCGGACGAGTTAGCCAAGGCCGGCGCAAACTCCGAGGAAGTTCTGGAAAACGGAATATTTAAGCACGACGCATTCAACATCTTCAACCAAAATCGTAAAAACAATACGAATCACTGGTATACCACGTATGCGGAAGAAAAGGGTAAACACTTTTTCTCCATACAACCACACTACAGCGATGCCCCTTGGTACAAAAATAAACAGCTTAATAACCGTGAGGTCCGGACTCTAAATCGATTGATGGCCGGACACAGCTACGCAAACAACTGGCTGGCAAAAATGAAAATAATTCAGGACCCCGAATGCGACGTCTGCCTGACCGAGGACACGGCAGATCACGTTATACTGCACTGCAACAAATACGCCCTGACTCGCTCGGAATTCGATTTCGACGGAAAATTCTGGACGCTGATTGATATATTCAAAACACAAGACTTGCAAACTTTCTCGTTCACTTTTTGAGAAAGGTGAAATTGGATTTATAAAACTACCCCATGGGTGCTTGAGCTTGTGCCCAAAGCACCCGATGCCCGACCGCGCAGGCATCAACAAAACGTACAAACACAAAACCCACTGGGCATATGGTCGCTGTCACCGGTCCCATTCATCACAAGAAGAAGAAGAAGAAGAAGCTCAGCCGCCTTACCAGCTGAACAGGAATGAGATGAGAACCCAACAATTTGTACCATCCCTTCTACTACAGCAAACGCCGCTGCCAACTTTCGATGGTCGCTACGAAAATTGGCATAAGTTCAAAGACAGATTTAAGGATATTGTAGACAAGTGTGCTATCGACCAGCAGACATTGAATGACAATAATTACGATGGGCCATGGAGGATATTGACCAAGAAGTTTGAGAATCTTCGCATGGTGGTTCAAGGTCACGTTACCCAATTACTGGCGTTGAAACCAATGGCAAAAGAGAGTCATGCAGAGCTGAAGGCATTACTTGATGTTGTGGAAAAACGTCTGGAGTCACTCGAGTTCCACAATCTCGAAATGACAGACAAATTATCGGAGGCGATCATCGTGCATTTGGTTATTTCCAGACTCGATAACGAAACCCGCAGAGCTTGGGAGGCCACGATGGAACATGGCGAACTCCCGGAATATGGTAAAACGATGGATTTTCTTCGAGAGCGGTGCTACATGTTGGAGAGGTGTGAGTTGTCTGTTAACACACTCAAAAATAGAACTCCGATCAACCAACGAAGCGGAGTTTTAGCTCCCTCAAGCAAGGTGCATGCGGCTACCGTACAGCAAACGAGTTGCGCTGTATGCAATAACGACCATATGATCGATAATTGTGAAGTGTTCAAGAAGATGACGGTGAACAGTCGTTACTCCAAGGCAAAACAACTAGGTCTATGTTTCCTGTGTCTGAAACGTGGACATCGCACGGCCAACTGCAAGGTTGAAGGAAGTAGATGGTGTGGGTGCAAGAACATGCATCATGCCTTGATGCACCCGAAGGACAAGAGCGAGAACGTTGAAGCATCGGCGGCCAAGCTTGAAACGGGTTCAAAGGCCGGTAGTTCCGCAAGCACTGGGGAACCACATATCGTCGCGAAATGTGAAGCCTCTGTCTCGTCGAACGAGTCCCTGAAGCAGGTGCTGTTGGCAACTGCTATTGTTGATGTGATTGATTCTGGTGGAGCAGCGCACAAGCGTCGCGCGCTGCTAGATTCAGGTGCAATGGCAAATTTCGTGTCGGAAAGATTGAGTGATGTGTTGAACTTACAAACGCAAAACGGTGTGCGAATGCATCAATTATCTTTATACAATTATCTATGGTACCAGAACAACTGTGAAATTCAGGGTCAATGTTACTGCCAAGTCGAGGACAACGGATTACAAGTTTCTCTGCACTACCTGGTGGTACCTCGTATAACTGGAGCATTACCTGGCCGATCCCTACCGAAGTGCAATTAGCTGATCCGAGATTCTACGATCCTAGCCGAATAGATATGCTGATAGGCGTGGAAATATTTTTGCAGATGCAGATGGGGAAGATTCGAATGGCTACGGAATTTCCATTGCTACAGCAGAGTCATTTAGGATGGTTGGTGGCTGGACCAGTATGGAATGTTCGAAACGTTGTGAGTGTTCAGAACTACCACGCAGTTCCCACTAAGGGTCTGTCTCATTTGGAGAATTAAACTGAAATTAAACTTAAAAGTGACATTTCGATGATTATCGAATAACCCTGCTCGCAGAGCATGATTACTTTTGACAGATATCGAATCATTTTGCATCGATGTCTTATTGGATTTGCTGGGTAGCACCAGCCATTTTTATGACCGGGTTATTTGCCAAATTTTCGAACTGTCACTTTTAAGTTTGATTCTCCAAATGAGACAGAACCTAATTGTGGTGATGAAAATTTGAACGAGCTGATGAAACGGTTCTGGACGGTTGATGAGCAAACAATAGAACCATTGGAGAAGGATGAATGTGAACGGCATTTTGTGACTACATATGCTCGGGGTGAAGATGGAAGATATGTGGTCAAACTTCCGTTCCGCGAAGGTGCTGGTGAGCTTGGCGATTCCCGAGTGCAAGCGGAGAAACGGTTTAAGGCCCTAGAAAACAGGTTGGATAAATATCCTGATACGAAGCGGAGGTATGGAGACTTCATTCGCAAATACATCAAACTCGGACACGCTAGAATTTTAAAGGATGAGGAAAGGGATCCTACGGGGGCTTACTATTTACCACATCATTGCGTTTTCAAACACGACAGTTCGACAACGAAATTACGTGTGGTGTTTGACGCATCTGCGAAAACCTCGTCCAATTTATCTCTGAATGACGTGCTGCTGGAGGCGCCTACTGTGCAAAGCCCGCTATTTGACATCCTACTACGGTGGCGTTTGCACCAGTATGTCTTCTCAACCGATGTACAACGCATGTATGAACAAGTCAAGATAAATGGTGCACATACCAAATACCAAAAGTGTTTATGGCGCGACGAGCGGTCTCAACCGTTGTTAGACTTGGAATTACAACGGGTGACTTACGGGGTGGGTCCTGCAGGATTCTTGGCAACGAGATCATTGGACCAATTAGCTCATGATGAGCGAGAAAGTTTCACGGAGGCAAGCGATATCATCCTGAAATGCTTCTATGTTGACGATGCGCTTGTAGGAGCGGACACAGTGGAGAAAGCGAAAAGGCTTCGTGAGGATCTACAAATTCTTTTGAGAAGAGGAGGTTTTAGGCTGCACAAGTGGTGTGCAAATGACCCGAAGATACTAGATGGGATACCAGTTGACGATCGTGAGAAACAAGTTTGCTTTGAAGACATTGACGTAAACGGAGCAAGGAATGTAATTGTCGCTGAAAAATGCAAAAAACAAGCGACAAAAGAGAATAGCGATAACTCTTTGTCCCCATCTGCAGAGGATAAAGACATTGTTGCATTCCATTTTATTTGCAACAAACATGGAGAGGTAATTGTTGTGAACTTTTCAAACTGCGATAACTTGTATATTTCAGAAGTAAAACGCAAATCATGTCAACAGATGGTTAAGTTTATGTCTAATCTATGATAACTGATACTAATTTAACCAAAAACATCATCGGAAACCGACTACTTCTCAAAATGCGTCGAAGGCGATCATTGTCCTATTCTGTTGCAGTTTGGGACAAACGCTTATTGCGAGTAGAGTTTGTCCCAACATTTACAAGAGAGGATAATGTTGTTGTCATTGGCAATGTTGTTATTTTACATTCCTTGAAACGGAGTGATAAAAACCCTCGGTCTCTTGTGGGATCCGCAAAGCGATGACTTTCTTTTTCGAGTCACGAAGATGCCAATGACTTCCGGAGTAGCAACAAAACGTCTGGTTTTGAGCGAAATAGCCAAATTGTTCGACCCCCTCGGCATTTTGAGTCCTATTGTGGTGTTAGCAAAGTTAGTGATGCAGCAACTTTGGAGGAAGAAACTTGATTGGGATGAAGCAATCCCTAACGAAGAACTGGAAATCTGGCAAAAATTGAGAACGGAGCTATGTGAAATAAGCAATATGAAAATACCAAGATGCATCACAGTCGTGAACCCAACTAATTTTGAGTTACACGGATTCGCGGATGCATCTCAAAGAGCCTACGGATGCTGTATGTATTTGAAAAGTGTGAACGCTGAGGGAGTAGTGGCTATGAAGCTGATCTGCGGCAAGTCAAGAGTCGCTCCGCTCAAGGAGCTCAATCGAATGGACAATGTAGGAGTTTCGCCGGCGGAAATGACGATTCCAAGACTGGAGTTATGTGCAGCCGTGTTATTGGCGGAACAGTTGAAAACAGTGCGCGAAGCCTTGGAACTTGACTTTCAACGTATAGTTCTGAGGTCCGACTCAAAAATAGTGTTGTGTTGGTTAGAAAAACCGAGCTCTACCCTGCCAGTATTTGTTCGAAACCGTGTTATGAAGATTCTTGACTTGACTCCAGATGTCGAGTGGAAGCATGTTGGTACAAAAGACAATCCTGCGGATCTCGTGTCCAGGGGGGTCCATCCAAGGGAGTTAATGAGAAGTGAGTTGTGGTGGAATGGTCCCGGTCTTTTGGATGGTGCGGATGAGGAAGTTGATACAGGGTATCTTGAAGGTGGTGACGAGTGTGATTATGTCTTAAGTGTGTCTGAAGAGATTGCAGCGGTGGCGACACAAGATCGCAGACTGTACGACGTGATTCAAGGCCGCAGTGATTATCGTAAGACACAGAGAATATTCGGTTACGTGACTCGGTTTATTCACAATTGTAAGGTGAAGAGACTAGGTGTCGATCGTAGAAGCGGCAGTTTGCTTGAGTGTTGACTTCCGTGATTCATTGTTAGCAATGGTGAGAATTGTTCAAAACGTCGTTTTCGATGCTGAAATCAAGAATATTGAGCGGGGTAAACTGGTGAAAGGTAAACTTCGAAACCTGAACCCCATTTTTGATAAGGGTGAGAGACTGCTAAGAGTAGGGGGTAGGATCAGACATTCGGACTTGCCTAGAGATCAGAAGCACCCTATAATCTTACCCGAGAAGAATTTTTTTACTGACTTGGTGATCGAGACAATCCACCGTGAACAATTGCACATCGGACTGAATGGGTTACTCGCAAAGGTTCGACAACAGTTCTGGCCAGTTAATGCGAAGCGAACAATAAATCGTGTGTTGGGAAAATGTGTGAAGTGTTTTCGTGCAAATCCAAGGGATGTTGTGCAATGTATGGGGGATCTTCCAAGTGTGCGCGTAACAGCTGCTGAACCGTTTTTACGAACTGGCGTAGACTATGCTGCCCCGTTTTTCTTGAAGGAAGGTCGGTTCAAGGCCCCAAGGAAAGCGTTTATATGCGTTTTCGTATAGATGTGTACTAAGGCAATCCACTTAGAACTTGTGGGTAATTTATCTGCGGATGGATTTGTGTCAGCGCTGCATCGTTTCGTAAGTCGAAATGTTGCAGAGTTGCGATCCGATAACGGCACCAATTTTGTTGGGGCTAATCGAAAACTGACGGAGTTGAGAGAGTTACTGGTGTCGCAGGCATTGGATAACAAGGTCACGGAGTTTTGCCAATCTCGTGGTATAACTTGGAAATTTATACCACCGCGTGCACCCCATCAAGGGGGACTCTGGGAGGCTGGAGTTAAGTCCGTGAAGAACCATTTGAGTAAGGTATTAAATGAATCACATTTAACTTATGAAGAGATGTGCACTTTGCTACATCAAATAGAAGCCATACTCAACTCGCGCCCGATGGTTCCGCAAAGTGACGACCCTATGGACTATCAAGCACTGAGTCCCGGACACTTTTTGGTTGGGCGGGAGTTAACAGCTATTGCTGAGCCTTTCTACGACAACGTGAAGGAGTCGACGTTGTCTCGGTACCAAGTGATCCAACGAAGAAAGCAAGCGTTTTGGCGTCGATGGTCTGCTGAATCCTTGTTACGTGAAGGATTGCTAGTAATGTTGAAGGAAGACAATTTGCCTCCGTTAACATGGAAGATTGGGCGAATTGTTGAAACACATCCGGGCAAAGACGGCATCGTTCGCGTGGTAACCGTGCGAACTAGTTCCAGAGTCTACAAACGAGCGACGACGAAAATCGCAGTGTTGCCGATTGATGATCCGTTCATGGGCGATGGAGCGTCGAGCCATCCGGCTCCGGGGGGAGAATGTTTACCCAAAAATAGGATGTAAATGAGTATTAGTTGTTTTCCGTGCAAGCTACACAGGCTAACCTCTCGTTTAATTTCTTGACAGAACAGATTTGCTTGATATGCATTGCAATTTGTATTTCCGGTTAGGGCACCAGCAAAATGTATTTTTTCTTTCACTTGAATAAAGACCGTTGTGAAGTACGGATGTAGAGTTATTTGAAAATTACAGTCCATTAAGTTTTTATTTAGACCACTGAACTCCCGAAGTAACAGAGTGAAATGCTGCATGCTTCGTGGTGGGACATCCGACATCTAGTTGATAGTAGTTGAACTTTCCTTAAATAAAACAATGCTGAAATTCCAAGACAATTGATTCACTTGTGGCAAACAACTAAAAATCGATCAAATAAATGGAGTAGGTGTAGCTCCCCTTAGCATTGATTTGAGACTAGTTATGCCACGTCTTAACAAAAACGACCTATTTTTTTGGATATTTTTCCATGGGACCATTGGGAATTACGATAGTCTTTCAGGAGTTCTGCGCATTTACTTCAATCTTTGTGAACGACCAGAATTACCTACGATTTTCTACAAATCTTCGATGTTCTGCTTCTAGAAGTGATTAGGCTTCCAGGAACACCAGAGATTTTTGCAGAGATTTTTTCGAGAAATGGTCTGAAAAGTCAGGGAATAAAATTTACAGAGCGCACAGGAAATCAAGTTTAGCAGAGCAACACTTCAAGCTCTTTGGAATGTTCCTTATGGTGATGGAGTCCTCAAGCCCCGCAAGCTATTTTAAACATTACCCAGCTAAGTGAGCTATGCAACAATTGTCAACCTGAGGAATAATAAAATTTTATTATCTCGTTCCAGGGACCACATTGCTTGGCAAGATTCCACCAATGTCAACGGTAAACCCCACATTTTCAAACACCCTACCGTACCACTCGTCAAGGTTACCTCCCTGCTGTTGGACATCCCCATCGTTCGTCTTCTCTACTGGTGGGCTACAATGACGGATCCATTCGATTGTGGCACGTCGAAGCCACGCCCGATCCATGCCTGGTAACCGCTTGGCAAGGTCTCCACGATTTGAATGAAACTACCCTGGCCGAAAAAATCCACGGCATAGTGATGACGTCGATCGGCACTCGACAGCTGATCACCGGTGGAGACGCCAAATACCTGCGCAAGTGGGACCTTACCACGCAATTGACCATTGGCGATATGAGCATTGGGACCGATCAGCCGGTGAGTGCCCTCGCGAGCAACGGTGTGCACAATATTGCAGCCGGATTGGAAGGCGGAACCGTTCGGCTGTTCGATACACGTACGGAAGCGGACGGAAAGATAGCAGTTGGTCCGAAGCATTCGAAACCTGTTCGGATGGTCAGCTTGCGGCAGGACGAGCAAACCATGGTCAGTGTGTGCACGGGGGGAAGTGTCCACCTGGTAGACCTGAGGAAGATGATACCGGCGTTGAAAAAGTGGTCCTGGGACACAGTACCGTCGGATGTGGCCGTTCATCCAAGGTTCGATTTGGTGGCCTTTGCCGGAAGCGATAGATTAGAAGTGTATTCAATCGACGGTGAACGGAACAGCGGTTTGCAGGTGGGAGCGGTTTGTGTAGATTTTCACCCGAAGGAGGCGGTGCTGGGAGCCGGAAAAGAACAGGACAACGCAGTTGTACTTTACGGAGATTTGGAGCAAAACGCAGGTAGATAAGAAACAAAGTTGAATACTTTATTTCAACTGAATTTTAACGTTTTGATTACGATAATATAGAGAACTGACAGATTTTTATTCTTCGTATAATGGTAGTTTCAATCATGACCTCATCATGACCAAATTGGCTTCACACAAACTTGCTAATGGGTTCTACGACACTGCCTCGAATGTGACTCACTACCCAGAAAGATCATTACCTAAATGTTTCACTACCTCGAATGGCCATTAAGGTTGCGCCGCACCTCAGGAATTTTGACCCATTACGTTGGAATATAGATACTCCATCCCCTCGGATATCAAGACAAAATTTTCAAAACGACTTATCTGCTTTTGTAAACAAAAATTCAAACGACGATTTGACGAAACTGATAGCTCTCCCACGCAAACCAACACCATCAACAGGTAGCGGAAACCTTCACCTACCTGTTGATGGTCTTGTTTTGCGTGGGAGAGCTATCAGATTCGTCAAATCGTCGGTTGAATCTTTGTTTACAAAAGCAGATAAGTCGTTTTGAAAATTTGATCTTGATATGTGATATTCATGCGATGGTCATGCTTACGCCATTGACACTGAGATGGCAACCAAACATATATCCTGTCGTGGTGGTATCACATGTTGACTATTTTTGTTTGGTGTTGCGTCACATATCTGACATTGACGCACTGATTTTACGCATGTGCGTGTGATACAACGGACATCGTGTCTTGGAGCCTTGAATGGTAGTGCAATCAAGCAGAGGCCCTTTTCATCAGTGATCATGATGCAGGATCTCTCCTTTTAGGCAATACTCTTCTGATGCGTTCCCTCTGACCATGAGTCGAAGCCACGCTTAAAGTTAGCTAGCTAGGCATTTATTGATAAACAATGTGTTCAAGACATTCGTATAGGAAATCGACTGCTGGATTCACTGAGCACAAGTTCTTTTTTTTCAAAACTAGGAACGCCAGTCTTATACATTTTTGCCTTTCTCGTACAACAAAGTTGTACCGAAAGGCTATCATTTCACTCCGAATACGAACTTTTTATATAAGTCTCGGAGACCCATAGTGTTATATACCAATCGACTCAGCTCGACGAGCTGAGCACATGTCTGTCTGTCCGTGTGTATGTATGTGTGTATGTGTGTGTGTATGTGTGTGCACAAAAGCTAGGAAAAACATTAGACAACTTTTCATATAGTAATCATTAACCGATTTTCTCGCAACAAGTTGCATTCGACAGAGGACAAGTCCTAGTTAATCACTATTGAATTTGGTAACGATCAACCGTTGAGTTTAGAAGTTATTAAGAAAATGGTTCATCGAACTATATTAGCTCCATATAAGGTTGGCGTCTTGGCTAAATGCGAGAAAGGCAGTATCACTACTCGGTGAATTAAGTTGGGTTTTTATAAACAAATTAACACCATTATGCTCAAAAGTAACCTTAAAATGATTGAATCAGCAATGGAAAATATGTTTTGAATACGAACTATGCCTTTCAGTATGTGCTGACCCATCTTGCCCCATTTGCAAGTTCATGTTGGAATATCAAATTTTAGATAAAATTTATTTATTTCAACGCAGTTAGTACAATCGTCTACATTCTTATGATACTTTCACTATTATATTTATTATTAAACATGTTTAAATTTGAGATTGCTCGAAGAGATTACACGTTTTACAGAAAGTGTGTTTCGCATAAGAACTTACTTGATACTTGATGGGCTACAGCTCTTCGATGAACCTACGCCGAATGGAGTATCCTTCTCCACTGGACTCGATCCTGGGCCAATCGCTTCCAGTCGCCCTGAACATTGAGCGCCCTCAGGTCCTCTTCAACTGCAAAAAGCCATCGTGTACGCGGCCTTCCACGAAGCCTGCGGCCTCTTCCGGGTTCTCTACTAAATATTATCTTTGCTTGACGTTCTTCCGGCATACAAACAACGTGACCAGCCCACCGTAGTCTGCCGTGTTGTATAAGCTTAATAATATCCAGCCCTTTATACACCTGGTACAATTCGTGATTCATGCGACGCCGCCAGATACCGTTCTCCTGTTTACCGCCGAGTATTGTCGGCAGCACCTTACGCAGGGTGGCCACCGAACCGGGAAAAACGGGAAAAGCGGGAAAAAGACGGGAAATTGAAGTCACCGGGAAAAAAAGCGGGAAAAACCGGGAATTCAGGACATGAACCGGGAAAAAATAAATTTTTGACAAATTTCATTCAGAATTCTTCAAAGTTTTGAATGAAGTTGATACAAAAGGGAAACTGAGTTATTTGATTTTAGTACATAATGTGTGAGGTATAAAAAAATAAGTAGATCTTTTTCCCAGATCCAGTTTGTGTTGTCACTAGATCATTTTGATTTCAATTCCGAGTAAGCGGCTTTTTGACTGACTTGTGTGATATTTTGTACGTAAAAGGAAACGGATTTTTTTTTTTCAAATCAATTCGTGTGTACATTTGTTGTAGGATATCCTCAGTTATGGGGTTGAGAGATAGCCTATAGTATAGGACCTATACGATTTATGGTCAATTAAATTTGTTAAAGAAAAACTTGGGCAAAAATATGAGTACTTTTTTGGCGCTTGGTGTGATTTGGTAAAACCCCGGCCATATGTCATAAATATTATGTTATAAAGCATAAACGTATAGAATCGAATATCGAAATATTCATTCTTTCGAATAAATGTTATTCTTCTAATCTCCAAGCTTACCTTTGTACTTCTGTTATTTGTATGTAATTTCCATTTGCACAGAATTCGAAAAAAATGATAATGGTAGATAATATATATTTTAACACATGTTCAAGAGTTGTTTGGAATTATTTTTGAGAATTCTACAAATCATTGAAAATGGTAATTTTATTACTACGTGAATATGTCTGTAATATTGTAAAGAGTAAAATATCTTTAGTTTAGTATTTTTCCAGAACTAACGTAATGTAATATAAGGTTATGATGGTGAAAGAGATACTCTAAGATAGTTTTCTAATTTGTTACACGGGAATTAATGAATAATTTCCAAAGCTTAGGACATTTCAATATAGTAATATTGAATTAGGACGTTCAAAGTTTTTAATAAAAAATCCAAGATTTACTTTCTAGACATTAATTCTAGGAATTCAAAAAGTAAAATTGAATAAATTACGAATCGGATGTTTTGATTGCCCAAAATGTGTTAAATTTTTTTTTAGAAATCTGAATAATTATTTCGATCGAAAACGAAGATTGTCTTCGCGTTAAATCTGTGTTCAAATTAGTTGTTTAAAAATTCTGTAGATTTTTAATAAAGTAATGTTTATTACTATAATGAGGTTATACAGTGATTTATTACTTTATTGCTAAGTTTAACTGTGATTGAATTTAATTTAGAACTGTGTCTTTCCTCACGATTGATTGCACCATCACCGGAATGAATTGTGAGTTGTTTAAACTTTGAACAATGCTAAATCAAACATGAAAATACAGTTAACTTATCTGTAACTTAATTAAAAAAAACAATTCAATTTTGAAAGACGCATTGAAGTTACATGGTAAAAAATATGCAACTTAATGATTTTGTTTCATGTATGCAACATGCAGTGCAGCATTCTTTGCTTGTTTGTTTCCAAATGCCAAACTCGTACTGTATTGCAATGTTAATGAAACATTGATCACAATTCGAACGTTTTTCACATCTTGATAACTTTTTCGTGCTTTGATGTTTTTCCAATACCTTCAAATAAAACTGAATAGGAACAAGGTGCTTTTTGGAAGATGTTGCGTGTGCTACTTGGGCACATAATTTTGCGATAATTTAAAAAGCTCCATCAGTTACTCAGGAAGCTATTCTTTGAAATAGCCTGAATAAGATCAAACCGAGAGCTGAACATTAAAAAGATGTCGGCTATACTATAAGATACTATACGTTTTATTGCTTTCTGTAAACATTATGCTCTAAGAAGGAAGAAGCATACTAGACTGGCATGTAATTTCCAGAAACTAGACTAACTAACGAAAGTTGTGCATCCAAGAAAAAATACAAATAATCTGCAACTAATAAAAAAATCAAATCATTGTAATTAGGTGCCAATGTAGAATTACAATACGATATTGATGAAATGCCGGTTGACACTAACTACATGGCACAATTTCAGTGTGCATTGTGATAAAACTATTTTCGCATAACACGTTGTAGTTTAATGTACATCTATTTCAAAGGTTCGTTACAAATTATCAGTTGCTTCGATATAAAACTGACCTCCAGTTTGGTCAGAAAATAAAATATCAGTTTGGTCAGAAAATAAAGTATTAAAACTCTTACCTTGATTTTTTTCAAGTTAAATTAAAACCGGGAAAATTTGACAAAAAATACCGGGAAAAGCGGGAAAAAACCGGGAATTCGAAAATCGAATTTCAGTGGCCACCCTGCTTACGCTCAAATATATACGCCTTTTCACCTCGCGGGTAACATCATTATCCCACGTCGCTAATGTTCCAAGATACACAAATTCTTCTACCACTTCAAATTTTTCACCATCCAGCACCATTTCGCTACCACCACCACTAATGAACCCACGTTGATTGCCAGCGACCATGTACTTCGTTTTGCTGGTATTGATCGTGAGTTCAATCCTCGCTGTCTCCCTCTTAAAAGGCGCATAAGCCTCTTCCACGGCACGGCGATCAATTCCGATAATATCGATATCGTCCGCAAATCCCAGGAGCATATGCGATTTTGTGATAATGGTACCCCTTCTTTGCACACCAGCTCTCCTAATCGCTCCCTCGAGCGCTATATTGAACAGTAGGTTCGAGAGTGCATCACCCTGCTTTAATCCATCTAAGGTAACAAATGACGTCGATATTTCATCCGCAACCCTTACACTTGATTTCGATCCGTCCAACGTTATACGAATCAGCCGTATCAGTTTCGCCGGAAAACCATGTTCAAGCATACTTTGCCATAATTCATTCCGTTTCACTGAATCGTACGCCGCCTTGAATTCAATAAACAGATGATGTGTCTGCAAGTTGTACTCCCGGAATTTATCAAGGATTTGTTCCAGGGTAAACATTTGATCCGTCGTTGATCAGCCCTCACGAAAATCTGCTTGGTATTCGCCGACGAAGGACTCTTCAAGCGGTCTCAATCTGTTGAACAGAATACGGGACATAATTTTGTACGCCGAATTAAGGAGGGTTCTTCTTCTTCTTCTTATTGGCATTACATCCCCACACTGGGACAGAGCCGCCTCGCAGCTTAGTGTTCATTAAGCACTTCCACAGTTATTAACTGCGAGGTTTCTAAGCCGGGTTACCATGTTTGCATTCGTATATCATGAGGCTAGCACGATGATACTTTTATGCCCAGGGAAGTCGAGACAATTTCCAATCCGAAAATTGCCTAGACCGGCACCGGGAATCGAACCCAGCCACCCTCAGCATGGTCTTGCTTTGTAGCCGCGCGTCTTACCGCACGGCTAAGGAGGGCCCCTTAAGGAGGGTTATTCCTCGGTAATTGGCGCTTTCCAGTCTGTGCCCTTTCTTAAAGAGAGGGCAAATGAGGCCGTCCAACCAGCCAGCAGGCATTTCCTCGTCTTCCCATATTTTCGACATAATATGGTGCAGCACTTCATAAAGCTGCACACTGCCATGTTTGAGAAGTTCAGCCGGGAGCTGGTACTTCCCCGCAGCCTTATTGTTTTTCAGCTCTTTGACAGCTTTTTTAACCTCATCTAGTGTAGGTGACTCCACAGCTTGTCCATCGTCGCTAATATTTATTCTGTTCACCGATGCACCGTCACTCCCTCCATTCAACAAAGTCTCGAAGTGTTGCTTCCACCTGGCAGCCACTTCAGTTTTATCTGTCAGCAAATTCCCTTGTTGGTCGTTGCACATGACGGGAGATGGCGCTGTCTTTCTCCGCACGCCATTGACAGACTCATAAAACCTCCGCATATCGTTCTGCTCCATTTTTTTTCCTGCGCCTCACTAATCACTTGTTCTTGGTACTCTTTTTTCTTCCTGCGGTGGGTTCGTTTTTCGGCTGCTCTTGCTTCCTTGTACCGATCTCTATTCGATCGGGTACCTGACACCAACATCCGGCTTCTGGCAACGTTCTTCTCGTCTGTCACTCTCTGACACTCCACATCGAACCAACCCGTCCTGGGTCGCCTCTGTGCAGTGCCTACCACTTCTCGTGCTGTTGTGCTCACCGCTCCATGGATCGACTCCCATAGATCGTTGATGTTGTCGCTAACTTTGTTTGCACTTATCCGTTCGTCGAGCTTCTGGCGGTACTCAGCCGATACTCCTTCCGCCGACAATCGCTGGATATTGTAACGCATCGTTCGCTGTGATCTTTCGTTCGATACAGTTGACAACCGTGATCGAATTTTACTGACAACGAGGTAGTGATCAGAGTCAATGTTCGGACCTCTGAATGTCCGCACATCGATAACATCCGAGAAATGGCGCCCATCCACCAGAACATGGACTATCTGGTTGCAAGTTTCACCATTTGGGTGTCTCCAGGTGTGCTTTCGGATGTTCTTTCGTGCAAAGTAGGTGCTACGGTGCTACTGATGGCCATCCCTCTGGCAGCAGCAAAATTTACTAGCCGTAGGCCATTGTCATTGGTAGCGGAGTAAAGGCTCTCCCTACCGATTATGGGACGGAAAAAGTCGTCTCTACCGACCTGAGCGTTAGCGTCTCCGATAACAATTTTCACGTCATGCTTTGGGCACTCTCCATAGGCTTTATCAAGACATTCATAAAACGTGTCCTTCACGTCGTCGGATTTATCGTTTGTCGGTGCGTAAACGTTGATTAGGCTGTAATTGAAGAATTTGCCCCGTATCCTCAACACACAGATTCGTTCGCTAATGGGTTTCCACCGCATCACTCGCTTCATCTGCTTGCCCATCACTACGAAACCAACTCCATGCTCTGCTTTTTCACCGCCGCTGTGATAGATGTTATACTTGAATGCAGTATTGGTCGTGGGGTCCACGGCTCGGAACTCACGTTCTCCGGATCTAGGCCATCGGACTTCTTGAATAGCAGCCACGTTCACTCCAACCTTCTGCAGTTCACGAGCCAGAAGGGTCACTCGTCCAGGTTCATTTAGGGTCCTGACATTCCAGGTACCGAGTTTCCAATCATAGTCCTTATTTCGTTGCCGGGTCGGTTGCCAAAAATAACGTTCTCTTTTTCTTCTATCTCCATTTTTCGTGGTATTTGAGAGGCTTCAGTAAGCTACCTTACCGGGGTCGCGTTACCTACATCGCGCTGGTGGGGCTGCCACCTTAGGTATAGCTGACGCGATACAGCATTTCGTTAATCAGCCGCTGGATACCAGGCAGACGCTGTTTGAACCGCACCTCCTGGTGAACAGACGCTCGAGGCGTACCTTCTCACTCTAGCTGATGTCAGAAGGACAACAGTGCCCAGGCTGCACTACCAGCTAAGTACACAACCCTTAGCTGGCGGCCTGGCCCATCTTGCCCCGCCTAACCCTACAAGTTACCACAGTTTGAAAAGTTCACAACAATTACCTCTCCATGTTTGTTGCAGATAAAATAGAACGCAACATTGTCTTTATCCTCGCTATTCTCTTTTGTTTCTTGTTTTTTGCATTTTTCAACGACAATTACACTCTTTGAACAGTACAAAGCATTAGATAGCCAATAGTTGTAATTAGCGGCCTGGAGTAGGAGGAGCAAAACTGAATGCAACAGAAGGTCGGAAAGATGTAGAGTCTCTCTATCGCACTAAGGACTGAACAGAGTTGATAACAACCAGCATGATTACGTGCAACATCAGTTCCGGCGGAACCAAGGTGTATACCCCGTTAGGCATAAGTGCCTTAGGCATAATGGACGTTACCTACCTGGATACCTGGTTGGCTACAGCGACGATACACTTATGTCTGGCGTATTGTAGAGCTCCATAATCGCCGGTCTTGGGCCATGTTCGTCCAGTTTCCCCGAACGTTCAGAGTCCCCTGGTCCGATTCCACCGCGTGCAGCCAGTCGCCGGCCCCTATCTGGTTCTCTGTTAAATATTGTTTTCGCTATTCTTTTGTCCGGCATTCGCACTAAGTGACCAGCCCACTGAAGTCTGCCGCATTGTATACGATTCACAATATTCTCTTCTTTGTATACTTTATACAGCTCATGATTCATGCGTCTGCGCCACACACCATTTTCTAGTTTCCCTCCGAGTATTGTACGCAGCACTTTTCGCTTGAAAACCCCGAAAGCTCTCCGGTCGGCCTCTTTTAACGTCCATGCTTCATGTCCATAAAGGGCCACTGATAGAATCAGAGTTTAGGGTGTCTACTCATCTGTAAAAACAAAAGTCCCTGATTTTTCCAGGTCATTTACATTAATTTGCAGGTACAAACAAACGTGTCATATATAGAATTCCGTCGAAAATTCCTCCAAGTGTTCCTTTGAAAATTTCTCCAAGGATTTCTTCGGAAACTCCTCCGGAAAGGTACTCCTGAATTTACCTCAACAATCTTTTGGAGCTTTCTATAGAATTTTAATCCAGAAATTACTTTCAACAAAATTAAAAAAAAAACACCTCAAGGAAATGTTTCGTAAATTTCATTGAAGATTTCATTGGCAATAGCTTTTCGGATTTTTTGAAAAATCCTTCAAAAATTCCTTTAGGGGCTTCTTCAGAAATTTCTTAAGAAAATTCCTCAGAAATACCTTCATAAAATACTTTGGAGATTTCTTCAGAATTTATTTTGAATTTCTTCGAGAATTCCTTCATGAATTTCTTCGGAAATGTTTCTAAGATTTTCAGAAATTTATTTAAAAACTCTTAGAATGGGATACACGAAATGACGGAGCAAACTTGAAAAGCGACTGCTTTCAACTGAGGTTTATTAAGAAGTTACTATTAAGAAAAATAACAAACTGTTAGTAACTAAGGTAAGGGGGGCGTAGCTAGGAAGATCAAGATTGCTTAGAGCTACTTAGATTACACCCCCTCTCAATCAGATAATCCAATCATCATTCGCAGGGTCTTGATTTGGTTATGCTCCAGAGCCTTCGTGAAAATATCTGCCAATTGATTTTGCGTTTTGATGGGTTCAAATTTTCAACACTCCAGATGCCACATGATCACGCACGAAATGATGTTTGATATTAATATGTTTCGTACCTTTTTTTCCAGGTTCTTTGGCATACAAATACAACTTCGGTTGTCCTCATACATAGTGATGTGTATGTTCGATTCTTGTAGATCTTCAAGTATTCCTTCCAGCCAGAGAGATTCGGCAACTGCTGCACTGAGCGCGATGTACTCCGCTTCACTAGACGAAGTTGCAACAGTGGTCTGCTTCTTGCTGGATCCAAATCTTCCGAGGATCCAAATACTTTAAACAGATAGCCACTCACTGATTTCCGATCTTCTGTGTCGGACGCCCAACCTGCATCAACGTATCCAACCAAAGGTTTGCTTGTTGGGTCTCGCTTGAAATTCAGCTTCGTTTTTATCGTACCTTGCAAGTATCGAACAATTCGTTTCAGGGCTTGCCAATGTTCAGTGGTCGGTTGTTGCTGAAAACGCCCCAAATATCCGACAGGGTAACAAATTTTAGGTCACACACTTAGCATTATGTACATCAGTGATTCCAGTAGCTCACGATATGGTTGGCTTGCATCTGGTCCACTTCGACTAAGCGTGAGGCCTTTCTTCATTGATGTACGAGCTGGATTACACTCGGACATCCCAAAACGGTTCACATGTTTTTCGATACTGGTATCTTGAGAAAGCTGTAGTTGACCATTGCCACGATTATACATAATCTTCATGCCCAAAAAGTGTCGAAGCTCCCCACAGTCAGACATATCGAACTTGGTTGCAAGATCCTTCTTCAGCTTCATTACTGACGGAAGATTGCGGCCAGTCACCAGCAGGTCATCAACGTACAGAATTAGCACCAGCTCATCGTCCTTATCGAACATCGAGTACAGGCAATAATCATGTCTTGATCTCTTGAAGCCCATCTCGAGAATTGTTTCGTTGAATCGTTCATTCCAACATCTAGGATGGCTTCAAACCGTATAAAGATTTCAGCAACCGACAAACTTGGCCAGGTTTTGCTGATACACCCTCCGGGACTTCCATAGAGATGGTTTCCTTCAAGCGGTCATGGAGAAACGCAGTACGTACATCCATTTGGTGGAAAAAGTATTTTCTGTGAACGCCAACTGCAAATACGGTTCTGATTGTAGCTAGTCGAGCTACCGGTGCATGGGTTTCTTCATAGTCGTGTCCTTACTTCTGAAGGTAACCCTTCGCTACAAGACGGGCTTTGAAGCGAACCAATAGTGGGCTTCGTGGACGTGCGGTTAGCGACGTCAATCGTCTAGACGCATGTGCTGTGGAGTGTGGGTTCGATTCCCGCCCCGGTAAGGAGAAAACTTTTCGTAAAGCGAAAAGCTCTCCACTGGTCCTCTGGGTGTTGTATAAATGTCCTGTCCGTTGTCTCATACTAGATGTTAAGTGTTCAGTCTGTGCGACCTCTGGTCGAAGACGGTGATTCTGTCTTTTCTTTCTTTTAAAAATTTGCCGTTCTCATCTTCCTTCAAATTGAACACCCAGAGATTTCAGAGGTTTAGTATCTTTGGGACAGGTCACCATTTTCCAGACATCGTTCTTCCTCAGTGACTCCAGTTCGCTTGCTACAGCACTCATCCAATCGTCTCTGTCATCTCGACATGCAATCTGACCGTATGTTTCGGGTACATCTGTAGATAACGGGACCGCAGAAATTGCTCCATAGCCAACAAAATAGTCTAGGAACTTACCCGGAAAGGAGCGCTCCCGATCGCTACGCCTCACCAACGGTTGCCTTTCGGATTCGTGGTTTTCTGATTGCGATGGGAGCGCCGATGCTGTTGGTTCCTCTATCTCATCATTGGTTTCGTTTGACTTGTCATCATCGGATTCATTTGATAGCTCATCGTCGGTATTGTTCTGCTGGTTTAACTGCTCAATTTGTCTAGAGACTTCTGGCTCTTGATGTGCTTGCGTTGCGACTTCTTTATCCCCCTCTTTTTCGTAAGAATATTGCACTACCAACGGCGAATCTTTATTAGCTTTCGCTTCAACCTCATACGGAAAATGACATTCATCGAACTTACGCGCCACGATGATCTTTCGACGAGTTCGGTCCCAAAGCCGATAACCGTTCGGCGCATAGCCAACCATCACAACCTCAAAACTTTTGGCATCTAGTTCCTTTCGTTGCTGTTCAGGTATCCATGCAAATGCTCTGCAACCGAAAATTCGAAGCTTCTCCAGATTGGGCTTTACTCCCATCCATAACTCAGCGGGAGTCAACTGGACCGACAGAGCATTTGTCGGACTTCGGTTCAGTAAGTAGACACCGGTTAACGCTGCTTCACACCACATCCTTTTCGGCATTTTAGAAGTCGAGTCAAGTACGAGACACTGAAGACGGCCTTACTTTTGAGGTCGAAATACGTATCTGTCAAGATACAATTAAGTGGTGGAATTCAATGGGATCGTATAAACTCGTCTTATGACAGGTGAAAACATTCCACTAAAAAGCTCAAAATAATTTTCTAATCTAAAAGCATTGAACGTACCTTTTCAATAAGCGTTCGGTTGAACCGCTCGGTCACTCCGTTCTGTTGCGGGTAATAAGCAACTGTCGTCTCAATCTGAATGCCTTTATTCTTATACCATTTCTTTTGCTCGGTTGATCCGTACTCTGTGCCTTGATCCACCGTTAGTTTTGAAATTTTCTTGCCGAAAGCTGCTGTCACCATTGCTTCATATTCTCGGAAACGCTCGAAAACATGGTTTTTCTTCTTCAGCATATAGATGACCGAGAAGTGGCTGTAATCATCGATGAATGAAACAAAATACACCCAGGTTTTTTTTACACGGTTTGGTTTTGGTCGTTTAAGACCTTCAGCGTCAATACAGCAATGAGTTAACCCCACGAAAAAATTCACAAAAAATCAAAGAAAATTCAGGGGGTATTTACAAAGCTGTGAAAGTTCAGGTTAACCGAGAAATTAATGAATTCCAACCGTGTAAAAAAAAACCTCGGTGTAACGCGATCCATCCCATGCCGGGGGGTCAATGGTACCTCATATGTCCGAATAAATCCTCTCCAAAACACGAGTCGCTCGTTGACGTGTACCGTTGAAGGGCTCACGGCACTGCTTTCCTTGTACACATGGTTCGCAAAATTCGATCTTCTTCGGCTTTGTATCAATACCCTGGTATCTGGTTGGCATACATTCGCATAACAAGCATTCAATTTGACTTCCAACTCGTATAGACTGCCATTCAGGTACGCCGTAGCAATAGTCGTGTCATTTTCTCGCAAGGTAGCTTGTATACCACAGAACAGTACCGATATACCAGCCTTGGCCAGCTTCTTCACGGACATCAGGTTGTCTTTTTTTTTATTTTTTTTTTCTTCCCAACCAATGGAGGGGAATTTGCTCAAAAGACATCCTGGGTTGATCAGGAAGTGCGGGGATATGGATCACCGAGAGAGGCAGGACTACATCCCCGACCCGATAAACCGTTTCCATTGCCGACAAGCCCATAGTCCCTTCGGTACAACCAGAAAGTAATGTTCAAAGGGGGGTCAGTGCACAACGCACCCTCGAGGTTAGCTGCGTGTCTTTGCAGCACCGAGCATCGTAACTCGCTTTTTTAGAAGAACACCATGGTATCGTGCCAGCGCGTTGCCGGCTTTCCAGGTGGCCTTACCACGCCCTATGTCCTCGGAAGATGGGAGAGGTCGACTTCGCGCCTGCTTCCCTCTGCACGACTGGTATCAAGAATGATGATGCCGCGTGCACCTCAAATTGACCTTTCTGCGATAGGGCCTATTCGTCAGCACACAGAGGGACTTGCCGATGCGGTGTCTACGCCTGCCCCAGCCTTGACGAGGACCCCTTTCCGTCCTCGGGCTCGGAACCAACTCGGTTGACCAACGCCGCGAAAGCGACGATACCATGTTGTTCTTCGCGCGGCCACTTGTTCGATAAAAGGATCGAGTTCGACCACAGAGCATGACCACCGGTATGACCCATGAAGCCGACTCCGATCCCTTGGACCACCTCTTATTTGCGCCTGAACTAGCCATCCTTGAGTCCACGGGCCACCTTTTGTGTAGCTCCGAGACGATTTGAGCGATAGCTGATAAAACGGCGTTCCAGCCAACTTCATCTTTACACATCCTCCGAACTAGGTTGTCCGGGGTAGTGTCCAGACCACATGTGGCAAGCATGTGGTCACGCATTGCGCGAAAACGTGAGCACACGAACAACACGTGTTCCGCCGTTTCCTCTAAACCTGCGCACACCAAACACTCGGGCGAGGCCGAGCAAGCCAGCTGCGTTACCTGCACTGTGATTTTGCAGCACGCTTAAACGCCGGGCACATCGAACCCCCCATGGGGTGCTTGCTGTTCACAGGTTTGCTGGAACAAATCAAACAATTGGGAGGGTTCGTGCAGCATTGTGCCTTATGTCCCTCCAATCCCCAGCGTCGGCAGAGATTGCTTCTGTCAGGGTCTTTGCAGTCCCATTGCTTTGCCCCGGTTCCAGGCATTTGAAGCAAACTTCGGGTTGCTCGTATATGCCCACAGGGCATACCGACCATCCCACCTTGACGCTCCCTAACTTGACTACCTTGGAGGCGTCCGCTGCAGATAGCCGAACCAATGCTACCTGCGTCCCTGCCGGACCTTTCCGTAGCCGAACGGCTGCGGTGGGTGTCTCCACTTCACACTGTCGCCGCAGTGCCGTGACGAGCTCTTCGACTTCGGTGATCTCGTCCAGGTCTTTAACCCTTAGATTCACCTTCGTAGTGAGTGACCTCACCTTGACCGTCTCGCCTAGAACTTCCTCCGCCAACTTCTTGTAGGCAGCGCCCTTTTGCGAGACGCCCCGGTTCAGCTCGAGGATCATCTCGCCCATCCGGGTACGTCTTATTCGACGTACGTCGGCGCCGAGTTCACCAAGCTTGACGTCACTCCTCATCGCCTTCAAAACGTCCGAGTACTTAGCCTCGTCCGCCGTGATGACTAGGGCATCGCCCCTGAAGCGATTGGCGCCTACCCTAGACTTCTTGCTTCCCTCATTCGCCTGGGCCTTCTTTTCGGCCCTTGACGTCTTCGGTTTCCTCTTGTTCTTGACCAGGGTCCAGGAGGCGTCATCCCCCTATATTTCCCTGGTCTGGTGCGGCTGAGAACTTTCAGCCTGCCGTAACCCCTTACCACCGTCTTTCTTGAGTGGACGGACCTTTCCAGGTCCTTCCTCCTCCGGTTTTGGAGGTACCTGGCCGGGGTTCAGCTTCCCAGCCCCACTACCCTTGTTCGGGGTAGTAACCCTCCGCGTTTTGGAGCGGCCCCCAGGGAGCTCATCCCCTGGAGACTGTCTCCCCCGTTTTTGTGTCTGCTCCGTTGGAGCAGTCACCCCCGACGTACCCGCAAATACTTGAAATTGTTCCTGGAATTCTTGAAGGATTTTTTTCTAAGAAATTTCTTAGAAAACTTCTTCGATCATTCCTAGAGAATATCTTTTAACAAGTCATCCAAAAATTCTTTAGGAAATTTATTCGGAGATTCTTTTAGAATTTTTATCGAAGCTGGTTTTGCAATTCCTTTAGAATTGAAGTCCCGAATAAACTCCTAGATTTCTTCAGGAATTGCTTGGAATTGCCCCAGGAAATGTTTGTAGCCCAGCCCAGTTGGTAGCAAAGCCCAGGAGCATATGCAATGGTGTGATAATAGTGTCGTTCCTCTGCACGCCAGATTTCCTAATAGCGCCTTCTAGTGCAATGTTGAACAATAAATTCGAAAGTGTATCACCCTGCTTCACTCCGTCTAAGGTCACAAACGAGGTTGACACTTCGCCTGCAATCCGAATACTTGATTTCGAGCCATCCAGCGTTGCACGTATCAGTCTAATCAGTTTCGCCGGAAACCATGTTCGGACATTTCTCGTTTCTGCAAGTCGCGAGTCTGCAAGTTGTACTCCCGGAATTTATCAAGAATCATCCACAGGCTAAACATCCCTCACGAAAACCTGCCAGGTATTCGCCGACGAAGGACTCCTCAAGCGGTCTCAGTCTGTTAAACAGGATACGCGACAGGATTTTGTACGCCGAGTCCAGAAAGGTGATCCCTCTGTAATTGACACACTCTAGTCTGTGCCCTTACTTATAGATTGGGCATATGAGGCCGTCCAACCAGCCGGCAGGCAGTTCATCATCCTCCCATATTTTCTGGATAATGTGGTGGATTGATTGATGCAGCTACTCCCTACCGTGTTTGAGAAGCTCGACTGTGATCTCGTCCTTCCCAGCAGCTTTACTGTTTTCAGCTCGTTTAGAGCCTTCTTAACCTCGTCCAGTATTGGTGGTTCCACAGCTTGACCGTTGCCGACTATGTCCATCCTGCTCTTTAATACACCTTCATTTTCACCGTTCAACAAATCTTCGAAGTGCTCCTTCCACCTGGCTGTCTTGTCTGTCAGCAAATTCCCCTCTCGGTCATTGCACATGACGAGAACTGGCGCAGTCTTATGCCGCGCGCCATTGACAGTTGCGTAAAACCTCCGCATATCGTTTCTATCCATGTTCTCCTGCGCTACAGCTATCACACTCTCTTCGAGTTACCTTTTTTTTCTGCGGTGGATTCGTTTCCCTTCTGCCCTTGCTACACTGTACGGCTCTCTGTTGGAACGGGTACGAGCCAATAGCATTCGACTCCTAGCAACATTTTTCATGCTGACACTCCTCATCGAACCAACCATTTCTTTGGCGTCGCTGTGCACTGTGCAGTGCCTAACACTTCCTGCGCTGTTGTAGTCACAGCTTCGTGGGTATTTTCCCACAATCTGTTGACGTCGCCAGATCCGGTGGCATCTCCTATCCGATCGTCCAGCTTCTGGTGGTACTGTTCAGCAACACCTTCAACTGACAAGCGTTGGATATTGAAACGCATCGTTCTGTTGTTTCGTGAATTCGTGACGCTGAAAGTCGCGCCCGAATTTTTGCAACTACAAGATAGTGATCCGAGTCGATGTTCGGACCTCTGCTATAACATCCGAGAAATGTCGTCCGTCGACCAGCACGTGGTCTATATGTGAGCAAGTGTCTCAACTCGGATGTTGCCAGGTGTGTTTGCTGATATTCTTACGTGCGAAGTAGGTACTGCTTATTGCCATCCATCCCTCTGGCAGCAACAAAGTTTACAAGCCGCATACCATTATCGTTGGTAGTGGAATGAAGGCTTTCCGTACCAATGACAGGGCGAAAGAAACTTTCTCTTCCGATCTGCTCATTTGCATCCCCGATGACAATCTTTACATCGTGTGTTGGGCACATTTCAATACAAAATTTTCAAAACGACTTATCTGCTTTGTAAACAAAGATTCAAACGTCGATTTGACGAATCTGATAGCCCTCCTACGCAAACCAACACCACCAACAGAAAGTAGAAGCCTTTACCTACGTGTTGGTTGTGTTGGTTTGCGTGGCAGTGCTTTCAGATTCGTCAAATCGACGTCTAAATATTTGTTTACAAAAGCAGCTAAGTCGTTTTGAAAATTTGGTATTGATTTATTCGTTGTCGGGTCTGTTGCCGTTGAATCAATCCGTTTGTTCTACTTTTGCCTTTCTTGGTAGCTGAAGAATCTTCGGTAGGCTACCTTACCAGGGTTGCGCTACCTGCATCGCGTTGAAAGGACTGCCTTCTCGATGCAGCATGATACGCGAAGTACCAATGGTACGCTTTACCCAGCATTTGCCGTGCATAATATGACCCAAAGGACAGCCCATGTCATAAAGAAGGCAGAATTATGCCAAACGTACTTATGCCCAATGTCTCGGACCCGGTCCCAGGTGCAATTTTCAATGCATTTGATCCGGACGATAACACCTCTTTGGAGAGCAAAATGTAGTAATTGTCCGCGATTTTCGCAACAACATTAAAAAATATTGGAAACAAATACTAAATTTCAAAGACAATTCGGCGTCCCGGCAATCCAGACTTACAATATGTATGATCAATTTGTCAACAGACGTTCTTTCAAATATCAATCATATGATAGCTAAACTATTACATATTTGGATTTAATGTTTTTGGATCCCAAAGTATGACTCCTCAACCTGTAGGAAGTAGGAGTAGGTGTCCTGTAGAGATATTCTTTGGATTCCGGAGAATCAATCGGTTTTTATAAGTATTTATAAGTATCAGTTTATAAGTTATAACTATTCCCGGTGTTGGAATCGAATCCGAATGATTCTGCCCAGATATTTCGTATCCCTCCTGAGAATCGGAATAATAGTGGTGATTGTAACGTTATTCGTCTCGGTGAAATGCAATGCTACAGCAGCTTGATGGTCTATTTTTTCTTAGGGAAGTGATATTTTATTCCGGTTCTAAGTAGATGAGGAAATCGAGTTAATTTGTGATAGAATAGAACGCCATTTTATTCGTCGTCATTTACTGGTGGAAGACTTATTATAAGCTTTACATTGTGTCAAAAATGATGAAGGTTTTATCACGACCATTGCTATACGGGTCGCATTGAGTATAATATTACAAAAGTATGGAATTTACAACTTAATACATACGCATAGGTACTAACACCTAATTAATAGATTGGTTAGACAAATATACAAAAGTGACTAAAACGCATCTAATCGATGCTAACATACAAGGGTTGCAAACATAAATAGCGCAACGTTTGCCCAAGCACAAAAAGAATAAATGCATCAGACTGGGGGAAAGGTAGCGTGTTCTTATGAACGAAAAGAGAGAGCTTTCTGGAAGTGGCTGCATTTTCTACAGATCATCGTCTCCAATCCACTCGAACGCTTCGTTGTGGACGGAATCTTTCCCGCTCTTGAAGCGAACTGTCGTGTTGAACTCTTTGAGCTTGCGTCGAATGAAGGAGGACGACGATGACGACGACGAGGAAGTGGTGCCATTGGATGGCGGTGGCTGCTTACCGCTTCCGTTCGATTGATGATTCGATGTACTGTTGCTGTCACTCTGGAATTTAGAAAGTGGCAAGTTTGTGTTTAGAAGGGATTTGAAAACCTGTGTCCGGTACTCACTATACTACTGAGGGTGTCGGTTGAGCTGGAATCCGTGATGTAGTAGTTGGAACCATCCCGTCTTATGTATGAAAGAGGGGCAAATTCAGCTTGATGAGTCTAGGCGTAGTAGAAAAAGATCATTGATTAATCATTTGGTCCAAGGAGTTTCAAAATTGTTAAACCTACCTGCACATTATTGATGTCGGATCCGTTCTTCTGATTCAGCAGTTCGTCCACGATCGACTGAAGGCACACGGACATGAGCATCGACTGTTCGCTGTAGATTGTGATCCATTTGAGCTGATTTTTTGCCATCAGATACTCGAACGATAGCTCCAGATTGCCACCCGGCTCTCGGCTTTCCGACGACGAATTGGAAGAAAGTTCCTCGTTCTACAATATTACGAATAGTTATTGATTCTCCAAATGTTATAAAACAAAATCTCAAATTTAATGAACATTACATACTTTGAAAATGTTTTATAACAATACACAATAAACAATACTCTGATGTTTTTTCTTCAAAAATTTCTCCATGAACCTTTTCTAGGTACTAAGTAGTGGAGAACTGAATTTATTTCAATTAGACTAGGAATGTGCGGAGAACTTCTTGAGGTGTTCATAAAAGACTTTTAGGAAGAATTCCGGGAGAAAACGTCAAGAGGTTTTGCCAGAGAAAGTTCCTGGAGGAATCTCAGCAGAATTTCTGGGTTTCTGTAGTTATTATTAGGCATGCGACTTTTGGTTTACTCAAATCTGAGGTGCAAATATTTATACAATGAAAAGTTAACATAATATATATTGCAACTCACGTTATGAATCGTTGTCACCCGCCAGCAGCGTATCCTCGTCACTTTGAATTTGGTTTCCTGTATATTCTTGCCGTAGTGGGTCAGCAGGTTCAGCTCCCGGTTGCCGATGATCACCGTGGCCATTGTGTTCGCTTGGGGATAGTCGACGCACACCCGCGGGAACTGCAGGCAACCGTACAGCGGCAACTTGCGGACAATCTCCAGATATTCCCGTTTGTTTCCGCGAGCCTGCAGATCGGTGAGCTGCTCGCTCAGGTCACGGCTGGTCAGGATCCAGCCGCGCTCGACATCGCTCAGCGCTTGGATGTAGAGGAGATTCAGCGCGATCCGATCGCGCATCAGTTCCAGATCGTAGTTCGCGTCCCAGTAGCTGGTCCGTATCACAATCTTGCAGTCGTCCCACTGTTTCTGGGAAATTTGCGGGGCTTCAAAGTCCATCAACTTCTTGGCAATGGCCACCTCACCGTTTGGTTCGTTTCTCACCAGGTAGAGTGAGAAGTAGTACGTGTATTCTTTGGGCAGGTCGATCAGGGAGCAGGCCTTTTCCAGCACTTTGCTGGAGCAGTCTGTCGTGAAGGCTTTCGTCATTATCCGATAGCCGTTCATGAGGAATACGTCCAAGCTGGCCTCGCGACATTCGGTGAACGATGATTCTTGCTGAGCGTTCAGCAAGAACGCTCGCAGTAGCTCTGATCGACATAGGACCGGATCTTGACCGACTAAAAGTGCAGAAAAAAAATCGTTTGAGCGAAAATCAATCATGTGGAAGGAGGACACTTACCGAGTTGAATGTATCGCTCGAGGCTTATTCGTCGCTGTTCGATCTGGCTGGGTGTCAGTGGGAGTAGCTTCTTTGGCGGAAAGCTCGGCAGCGCCAATGTGGGCAGTGACCGCTTGAGCTGCTCGTGTAAGCTGTGCAGTTGTTTGTACCGAAGACAACAGTGGAAGCTACCGTTGATGTGAATGTTGAAGCCCTGCAAGCGAATCAGAGAGCCAAAACAATGGATAATTAGCGTTTTGTTTTCTTTTCCCATGTGGGTGGTGGCAGGCGGCGTAGGCCGGTATCATTAATCGGTAGTAGTTTTGCGTAATTAATTATGTAAAGGTACAAAGCGGTTAACAAAATGCACTTTCTCATTGCATCTGTATGGAAAAGCTGTGTTGTGTTCAAGGGTAATATCAATTATGCAATTTGTTAAAATGATGTGATAACTTTTGGTTTAGGTCGGTGGCCTAAATGCGAAATGCCCATAAATAATTAGGGCACCATTCGATCAATAGTCGAGTGGAGTAGAGACACTAAAAATGGGCTTACAACACGCATGTAACACATTTTATTGTTCGCAATTAACTCGTAAGTTCCTAGGAAAAACTTTTAATTTTGAAAACCATGCGTCTCAGAGGATTGTAGAGGTTTTTGCTAAATTCAAGAGGAATAGTTAGACTTTTATTAAAGTGGGGTAAGATGGCCATATGGGGCAAGACAGCCAACGTTAATTATGCCTTAAGTGAGCATTATATTCACATTATTATTACAAGGGATGGTTCACAATAATGTAAAAGGGCTATACAACTGAAAAATGCACTTTGACAACCTCACTTGTTCTTGTAATATTGATTTGAAGATGGTTTAGTTGAAATTCGAATTTTCTTATAATTTTCTAGTTACATAATTTAACAATTGAAGCCTAAATTACTCATTTTTCAGGACAAATTGATATTTACCGAAGCTTTTATATAACTATAGCATATATACAATAATAATTTGAGGAGATTCACAGTAATTAGGTTTGATAGGATATAAATCTTTGGATATACGTCGGCTTGGGGCGGTATTGCCAACTGTCATCTCCAGGATTAAGAGTCGCCTAACACTTAAATGCATTTAAAAAATGATCAAAATAGTTTCTGCATGAATCAGAGATGATTTAAAACAAAGGATATGGTTTTAGCAGTAGAAATTAGTTTTAAGCAAATTGTGATATTGTCGTACACTCTAAATAATCATCACGTCATATTCACGTGAAAAATCACGTAACTGATCTGTCTTGAACAAGAGACGATTGTTACGTGACGTTAGTATTGTTCACCTGAAATTCACGTAACTATTACTAAAAATCTTGGTGAATATGTTTGTATGTACTCGTAAACAATTTAAATGAGATTGTGTTAGTGTTATTGCAGCTTCGGCATTTGCGGAAAACCAGCATTGTAAACAGTCTTCACGTCAGATTTACCTGAAAACAAATATGGTTCTCATCCACCATACGTGAGGGTGACTAGACACTCACGTAATAATGAATGGCACATAACCTAAACATAATTAGGCTTTGCCGAGGTAAGAGATATTTCAGGAGCCACGCGGCGGGGATTTTCCGAACCTGCATGTTCCCCTTTTGGAAAAATATCAACGGAAGTCGGGTGAAATTTATCAGATTTGGTGAAAAGTGAAATGGAAAAGGATGAAGCGACATGAAGCCTTAAACTATAGTTTTTCGGTAGCGTTAGTTTAAAATTTCTATTCCAGATTCCAGTTTTCAAGGGTGGACTTTTTGATTGATTTAACAGCGGAAACAGCAGCAATTTTCGAGAAAGAAACTAATTTCATAATTTCTCAACAAATCTGATAAATTTCATTCGACATTCGTCAGTAACTTTGATTTGTTCTCCAGCAGTGTTTTTGCGGTAACTCTGAAGTGCGATGGCCAAATTAAAGTATTCCCTGTCTAATGATAACCATCATTCTGCAACAAATGCATTTCAACGCATTAAGCGCAACAATGCGAAAAGGTCTCCTATTTACGACTGTTAGCAGTCACTATTTTATTTTGCATAGATTTGAAAAAAAAAAACAATTTTGCAATACATTTCTAACCATGTAGTGGTTACCTGATGTCATGTAGCTTTCACTAAAAGTTCACGTAACCAGTACGCAGAAATCACTTAAGGTTCACCTGATCAAACACGTAACTACTTTCAAACTGCAGGTCATTAGTACTGGAAAATCCAGTCAAATTCACCTGATCAGTCACGTAACTCAACGAAGCTAAATTTTGTTCAGGTTACATGCCATTCAGGTCACTCTTACGTGAAAAGTATGGTGGATGAGAACTGTTCCGAACACCTGGACGTGGAGGAATGTCCGATTTCTATTTAGCCAATACAAACACCTGTTTGAGGTTATGTAACGCTTTTAGCTGTAATTTTAATTTGATTTTAGATTTTCCATACAAAGTTTTCTTTTCATCACTTACATAAATCGGTTCTCAAACGTTCGAGTTCAATTTTATTGAACTCATATTCTGCTACGCGTGTTCCTAATTATTTTAAACATTTTTTAGATTAGACTTTAGATAATTTTAATTTGGAACTTACGGTTTTGACTGTTGCTGAACTACAGTAATAATAATGACACAGAATAATAGCCACCTGGTGTGGCGTGCTTTTTTCTTGCCTTTCGTCAAACCGGAAATCTATCTCTTGTTTTAACTTTTCTACAGGAAGTAGAACGCTACTTTTAATACGCTTATTTTGACGTTAGTGAAGACGTTCGTCTTCGATCCCATCGATGTTGTCCTCCATCGCTTTACGCATAGCAGTGCTGCCAGCAACAAGAACCATATTTGTTTTCAGGTAAATATGACGTGAAGATTTTTCAGAGTGTAGTGCCAGTTGTCAAGAAATCAACATGAAATACGACATTTTTAAACGAAGCATCATTTGAACATAATCCATAGAAGTGCAAGAAATGTGTCCCCTATTCTAAATAAATTTAGCACACTTTTGATATAGTTTTTGGTCCAGGCTCGTCTTGCCCCGAGGGGGTGGTCATATTGCCCCATATGGTAAATATAGGCATCATAAAAACAGCCTTTTTAAAACCAGTTTATAAGATACTGAAACTTTATTAATCAGTGTTTATTGATACTTATGTCAAAGACGGGTCATCATAAAGGTGTTTCATGGAGAAATCAGCAGAATTTGAAGTAGTGTCACTATTTTACAAGGGTTACCGCTTAGTATGGCCATCTTACCCCACTTTCCCCTACATGCAGCAAACCCTCCCCTTTTTATGTTTGTGAAAACTAGGTGGCCCAAAAGTGTAATTTTAGGCTATGATATATAAAACTGGATTATCAGTGCACTCAAAATAATTGTCACTTTAATTCCACTATAAATAGTCATGTAGACTTTAAAAATCGAAAGTTTCATCGGCCTTACTGGAATCAAATAAAACTTACTCAAATCACAAGTGCATCTTAATAAGAAATGTAGTGGAATTCATTAAAAAACATAGAAAATAATATCTATATACTCTTCTAGTGAATTCTACTCAAAACGAATGTATGAAACATATATGAGTGGGGTTCTCAGAGCGAAATGTATGTTTATTAACAATCGCTAATGAAACATTTTGCAGAAGCATTATGAGAACGAAAAAAGTATGTTGGAGTTTTAATTGATTTTCTACTCCATTTTTTGAGCTCGTCCGCTTTTAGTAGACGGGATATCAACTACAGGGATACTATAGACAAAATTTATCGCAGTTTCACTTAAAATTTAAGTACATGGTCAAACGAAAATTCACTTAAATTTTATTTTATTTTCTAGTGAATTAAGAATAATGAGTGCCATCACTAATGAATCATTTAACTTTTACACTCGAAACTACATGGAAAATATCTGCATAAGTTTTCAAGTAGCTTCTAAGTGAAAATTATTTTGAGTGATGAGACAGTAAAATTAAGAGTTTTTTCACTAATGCTGTGTCAATGTTCTGTTTTCAATTTATGTTTTATGCCTTTAATCAGATCTACAAGTTTAATTGAATTATCAAGTTGATGAATTATGCAGATACATAAACATTCACATACACACACACATAAGGAATTAATTTTAAATGTAAATAAGGTGAAACCAAGGGTGATACACTTTTCCGCATTTATACAATTTAAAAAAGTATAAGTTATTTTGATTTACCTTTTCATGAGTTTGTTTTATCTACTCACCACCACCGCTCAACTTTATATTAGTCGGATCACCACTGCTTTACTTGATGTGATTAGGGTCTGCACATCGTTGTCTCGTCATCGTTGGTAGTTTCGAAGCCATTCACAATTATCTTACTTACTTTTACTTATGAATCCTGTGCACATGTCAGAGCGCCGTTGAGCGATTAGTGCAACGTCATCAGCCAATTCGAAGTCGTTTAGGTGGGGGCAGCAGGGAATATGTCCAAGGGCTTGACGATCCCTCCCCAGGCCATCTGCGAGTTGTGGCGCCTGCCTAGGATGTGGTGGGTTTTGACAGTGGGCCCTGTTAAACCTCTATAAAAAGCTGCATGAATCCGCAAGTAGGCTCCGCCAAAGCGACCGTGTGCCGCTCAAAGCGCACAAGCCCAAGTCCTGGTGTTAGGTGGGACGCTAAACAGCCCTGACACGACGGCCCTCCGACGAGACAGGAGGTTTGCGCAGGCCCAATAAGCCGCCATGAAAAACAACTATTACGAACGACATAGAAGATAATACTACTCGATACAATCGGCAACGACCTAAGCGACGAATGAAGGATCACGATTGGAAGCTTGGAACATGGAACTGCAAGTCGCTAGGCTTCGCAGGTTGCGACAGGATAATCTACGATGAATTACATCCCCGCAACTTCGATGTCGTAGCTCTGCAGGAAATCTGCTGGACAGGACAGAAAGTGTGGAAAAGCGGGCATCGAGCGGCTACCTTCTACCAAAGCTGTGGCACCACCAACGAGCTGGGAACCGGTTTCATAGTGCTGGGAAAGATGCGCCAACGCGTGATTGGGTGGCAGGCAATCAACGCAAGGATGTGCAAGTTGAGGATAAAAGGCCGTTTCTTCAACTATAGCATCATCAACGTGCACTGCCCACACGAAGGGAGATCCGACGACGAGAAAGAAGCGTTCTATGCGCAGCTGGAGCAGACATACGATGGATGCCCACTGCGGGACGTCAAAATCGTCATCGGTGACATTAACGCTCAGGTAGGAAGTGAGGAAATGTATAGACCGCGGTCTTCGGACCGGATAGTCTGCATACCGTATCGAACGACAACGGCCAACGATGCATAAACTTTGCAGCCTCCCGCGGAATGGTAGTCCGAAGCACTTTCTTCCCCCGCAAGAATATCCACAAGGCCACATGGAAATCACCTAATCAAGTAACGGAAAACCAAGTCGACCACGTTCTAATCGACGGTAAATTCTTCTCCGACATCACGAACGTACGCACTTACCGCAGTGCGAATATTGAATCCGACCACTACCTCGTTGCAGTATACCTGCGCTCAAAACTCTCGACGGTGATCAACACGCGTCGGAGTCGTCCGCCGCGGCTAAACATTGGGCGGCTACAAGACGGTAGGCTAGCCCAAGACTACGCGCAGCAGCTGGAAGTGGCACTCCCAACGGAAGAGCAGCTAGGCGCAGCATATCTTGAAGATGGCTGGAGAGATATTCGATCCACCATTGGAAGCACCGCAACCGCTGCACTAGGCACGGTGGCTCCGGATCAGAGAAACGACTGGTATGACGGCGAATGTGAGCAGTTAGTTGAGGAGAAGAATGCAGCATGGGCGAGATTGCTGCAACACCGCACGAGGGCGAACGAGGCACGATACAAACGGGCGCGGAACAGACAAAACTTGATTTTCCGGAGGAAAAAGCGCCAGCAGGAAGATGATCGAGACCGTGAAGAGACGGAGGAAATGTACCGCGCTAATAACGCACGAAAGTCTATGAGAAGTTGAACCGTTCACGTAAGGGCAACGTGCCACAGCCCGATATGTGTAAGGACATAAACGGGAAGCTTCTTACAAACGAGCGTGAGGTGATCCAAAGGTGGCGGCAGCACTACGAAGAGCACCTGAATGGCGATATGGCAGACAACGGTGGCGGTATGGTAAAGAACCTAGGAGCACGCGCGCAGGACATGCGACTTCCGGATCCGAATCTCCAGGAAATCCAGGAGGAGATCGGCCGGCTGAAAAACAACAAAGCCCCTGGAGTTGACCAACTACCAGGAGAGCTGTTTAAACACGGTGGTGAGGCACTAGCTAGAGCGCTGCACTGAGTACCAAGGTTTGGGAGGATGAGGTTCTGCCGCAGGAGTGGATGGAAGGTGTCGTGTGTCCCATCTACAAAAAGGGCGATAAGCTGGATTGTAGCAACTACCGCGCAATCACATTGCTGAACGCCGCCTACAAGGTACTCTCCCAAACTTTATGCCGCCGACTAACACCAATTGCAAGAGAGTTCGTGGGGCAGTACCAAGCGGGATTTATGGGTGAACGCTCTACCACAGACCAGGTGTTCGCCATACGTCAGGTATTGCAGAAATGCCGCGAATACAACGTGCCCACACATCATCTATTTATCGACTTCAAAGCCGCATATGATACAATCGATCGGGACCAGCTATGGCAGCTAATGCACGAAAACGGATTTCCGGATAAACTGATACGGTTGATCAAGGCGACGATGGATCGGGTGATGTGCGTAGTTCGAGTTTCAGGGGCATTCTCGAGTCCCTTCGAAACGCGTAGAGGGTTACGGCAAGATGGTCTTTCGTGTCTGCTATTCAACATCGCTTTGGAGGGAGTAATACGAAAGGCAGGGATTGACACGAGTGGTACGATTTTCACGAAGTCCATCCAGTTATTTGGTTTCGCCGACGACATTGATATCATGGCACGTAACTTTGAGAGGATGGAGGAAGCCTACAGCAGACTGAAAAGCGAAGCTAAACGGATTGGACTAGTCATCAACACGTCGAAAACGAAGTACATGATAGGAAGAGGCTCAAGAGAGATCAATGTAAGCCACCCACCACGATTTTCTATCGGTGGTGACGAAATCAAGGTGGTTGAAGAATTCGTGTACTTGGGCTCACTGGTGACCGCCGATAACGATACCAGCAGAGAAATTCGGAGGCGCATAGTGGCTGGAAATCGTACGTACTTTGGACTCCGCAAGACGCTCCGATCGAATAGAGTTCGCCGCCGTACCAAACTGACTATCTACAAAACGCTTATAAGACCGGTAGTTCTCTACAGACACGAGACCTGGACGATGCTCGTGGAGGACCAACGCGCACTGGGAGTTTTTGAAAGGAAAGTGTTGCGTACCATCTATGGTGGGGTGCAGATGGCGGACGGTACGTGGAGGAGGCGAATGAACCACGAGTTGCATCAGCTGTTGGGAGAACCATCCATCGTTCACACCGCCAAAAACGGAAGACTGCGGTGGGCGCGCACGTAGCCAGAATGTCGGACAGTAATCCGGTGAAAATGGTTCTCGACAACGATCCGACGGGAACAAGAAGGCGAGGTGCACAGCGGGCAAGGTGGATCGATCAGGTGGAGGACGATTTGCGGACCCTCCGCAGACTGCGTGGTTGGCGAAGTGCAGCCATGGACCGAGCTGAATGGAGAAGACTTTTATGTGCAGCACAGGCCACTCCGGCCTTAGTCTGATAATAAATAAATAAATTAGGTGCTTCATGGTTATAGGCCGCCATAGCAGCCCGCGGTTTGATTTTTGATCAATCGCACCTACCAGAAACTCGTCGATTACGATGAGGAACAATAACGGTGATAGAATACATTATTGCCTCACACCAGCTACGACCCGGATAGGGTCGGACAAGACCCCATTGTGCAGCACTCTACACGAGAAGGCCTCGTACTGTGCCTCGATGAGGCCGATGATTTTCTCAGGAACTCCCTTGCGTCTCAGGGCGCCCCACATATTCTCGTGATTGAGACGGTCGAAAGCTTTTTCGTAGTCAATGAATACCAAGTAAAGGGACTCTTGGAATTCGTTGACCTGCTCCAGAACGATGCGGAGCGTGACAATATGGTCCACACAGGATCTTCCGGCACGGAATCCGACCTGCTGCCGCCGGAGAGTCGCATCGATATTCTCCTGAATCCGGGCTAGGATTAGTTTGCATAGAACTTTGAGAATAATCATAATCACGAAATTATAATCGCACCTTCGCTGCCTCATGCTGCTCAAAATTTCACCCGGTGGTGATTTCCATCGAGATTCGCATTCCTCTCTGCTGGTCCACAACACAAGTCAACAAGCTTCCATTGGATCTCCAGGACGCCCCATGAAAAGCATTTTGGGAGAATTTCCCGGTTGCTCTAGTTCAGTCGCGCCTGTTGCAGCCAACGTTCTTCGAAGTTGTCCTGGCCCTGAACTTAGATGTAGATCGGGGAGCTCCCAACCTGCTATTGCAAGCAAGTACTCTTACATCCCTGAACCTTCACCGCCTGATGCCGTTCAAACTTCTAGAGCCCCGTTTGTGGATTCCAACCTCGTTTGCGTTGACGAAGTGCTGATATATTATCAGAACGCCGGTGGGATGAACTGTGATGTCGAACAATATCTTCTTGCCACGTCCGATGATTGTTACGATGTGATTGTGTTGGCTGAAACCTGGCTCGACTCCCGTATTCTATCTAGTCAGGTCTTTGGGCCTGAATACGAAGTTTTTCGCTGCGACCGTGGCCCCATGAACAATCGCAAATCAACTGGAGGAGGCGTCCTAATCGCAGTGAATAAAAAACGAAAAGCAAGAGTTATTTACAACGACTTATGGGGATGTGTCGAGCAAGTATGGGTGCGCCTCCAGCTTTCCCATCGTTCGGTGTTCCTGTGTGCAGGGACAGAAAAAGTCATTTCAACTACACTCACACAGCTGACATCCAACACATAATCAAGTTGCTAGTCCTTCCCGAATTTTAATGTGCGAATGAATAGGACAGCATGTGCACGAACAGTAGCAAGCGATGACATTCGATGTCAGCGTTGTTTCGTGCGGTGTCAAAATGAATCTTCAGCTTGGCACATTGATATTCAATTTGAAATCTCAAAATATGAATATCATTTCATACTGCGGTGTATGGATTCAACATTTTGAAGTAAGATTCCTAAAATATATGCATATGTTTAGTATATAAAGTAAAATAATCATCATTTATCGGTACAAATCAACCGCAATTCAAAATATTCATTTCAGCCCCGGTAGATATTCATTTTTTACGCTCGATTATCAATCGGCTATTGAGGATCGGACGGTAAATTTGATATGGAAGTTTGACAGCATGCTGCGAGATGTTCGTGCCTGCATTGCCGAGCGTCTGATCAAAACAAACACGAATCAATGACGAAGCTGCCTACTGAGCATCGATGCAACTGATAGTAAAACGAAGATTTCCGTCCTTGCCTGTGTGCACTATACATACCTCCTGATCGTGTTCGCGATGATACACTGATCGAAGCCCACACACAATCAGTCTTGTCTGTGATCAAAATGACGAATGCTTCAGACGAAATCATCATTATCGGCGATTTCAATCTGCCAGGAATTTCGTGGAGTTCCTCCTGCAACGGGTTCCTTCACATAGATATGGAACGATCTTCATTACACAGTCATGCCTCCAAACTCCTCGATTACTACAGCACAGCCACGTTACGTCAAATCAATCACGTTACCAACGAAAATAATCGCAGCCTGGATCTGTGTTTTGTTAGCGCTCAGGACGCTGCTCCGCTAATTTTGCATGCTCCATCACCGTTAGTTAAAGTAGTTAACCATCATCCTTCGTTGATACTCAAGCTGAACAACACGCGAGCCAATGTTGTTGCATCGATCGAGCCCATAATCTTCAATTTCCATAACGCCGATCATCATAACATTGCTGAGTTCTTTGCTACATTGGACTGAGTTGACATTCTTGGCGGTTGTGATCCAGAGAATGCGGCATTGACTTTATCGCATATTATTGGACACGTGATTGAAAGACATGTTCCTAAGAAAATCGTCGCTCCTAATAGTTATCCTTGGCAGACCCGTCAGCTTCGTAGAATGAAAACTGCTAGAAGAGCTGCTCTCAAGCGCTATTCCAAACACTACAAAAAGTTAAACTCTGCGTACAAGATTGTTAGCCGCCTCTGTTTTTCTCAATATCAGCAAAATATACAGCAAAACTTGAGGACCAGGCCTAAAACGTTCTGGAAGTACATAAATGAACAAAGAAAACAAGCAGGGCTCCCTACAACAATGACTCTGGACGAGAAAGTGGCCTCTACACCCCAATCCATCTGTCAGCTATTTGCCGACAAGTTTGTGAGCACCTATTGTAACGAAGTCATCTCTGATGTCACAATCGCTGAGGCTGCTAACAACGTTCCTGCAGTCGGGATCACTTGGGCCACGTTTTTCGTAGATGCAGAAATGATCCGTAGAGCTAACTCGCAGTTAAAATCATCCATGAGTCCAGGTCCGGATGGCATTCCGTCTGCGTTCTTGAAAAGGCACATCGAACTTCTGCTCGCTCCCTTTCAATTGATTTTCAACAAATCGCTATCCAGTGGACTTTTTCCGGCCGTGTGGAAAACCGCTACAATGTTTCCCGTGTACAAGAAGGGCGATCGAAAAGATGTCAACAATTATCGCGGCATCGCATCCTTGTGCGCTGCATCCAAATTATTCGAGCTAGTTATAACAGAACCACTCATATCTCACTGTAAGCAACATCTGAGTGCCGATCAACATGGGTTCATCTCAGGCAGATCTACGACCACTAATCTTTTGTGCCTAACTTCGAGCATTACCGACAGTTTTGTGCAGAAAGCACAAACGGACGTTGTATATACGGACCTATCTGCAGCTTTCGATAAAATTAACCACGCTATCACGGTTGCGAAATTGGAAAGACTTGGCATTGCTGGCTATCTTTTGCGCTGGTTCTATTCATATCTTACCGGACGGAGACTGTCTGTTACGGTAGGCAATTCTCAGTCCACTGAATTGTTGGCAACCTCAGGCATTCCTCAGGGAAGCCATCTTGGCCCCTTGATATTCCTCTTGTATTTCAACGATGTAAACATTGTGCTTCGAGGACCGCGACTATCGTATGC
Organism: Armigeres subalbatus; assembly: GCF_024139115.2. Taxonomy (NCBI): domain Eukaryota; kingdom Metazoa; phylum Arthropoda; class Insecta; order Diptera; family Culicidae; genus Armigeres; species Armigeres subalbatus. The sequence continues at coordinate 374,204,577 of NC_085141.1, read as the reverse complement.
GGATGATATGAAGCTCTATGCACTAATTCGGTCTATCTCTGACGCAATGGACCTACAACAAGATATTAATCCATTTGCGGCTTGGTGCACATTGAACCGGATGGTTGCCAATCCTAGCAAATGTTCCGTGATCTCTTTCACTCGTGTACATCAGCCAATAATTTACAACTACGAGCTCAATGGAATTGTGATGCAAACTGTGAACTGTATAAAGGATCTTGGTGTTATTCTAGATACGCAGCTAACATTCAAGCATCATGTCTCTTACGTGATTAAGAAGGCTTCTAGAACATTAGGATTCATCTTTCGCGTCGCCAAGGGTTTCACCGATGTTTATTGCTTGAAATCACTGTACTGTTCGCTGGTTCGATCTACGCTGGAATATTGTTCCGCTGTATGGCATCCTAATTACCAGAACGGATCAGTAAGAATTGAATCTGTTCAACGCCGCTTCATTCGTTTTGCTCTTCGGTTGCTTCCATGGCGAAACCCATTCCGGTTACCAAGTTATAGCAGCCGTTGTCAATTAATTAATCTTGAAAGCCTACAATTGCGGAGGCACATTGCACGGGCCATGGTCGTTGCTGATACGCTCCAAGGCAGAATCGACTGCCCTGAAATTCTGGAATCAGTAAACTTGAACGTTCGACCTAGGACACTGCGAAATAACGGAATGCTGAGGATACCTTTTCGAAGAACGAATTACGGACAACGTGGAGCGATGGTGGGTCTACAGCGGGCATTCAACGAGGTTGCCCCATGTTTTGATTTTAATCTATCCCGACAGACGATTCGTCGTAATTTTACAAAGGCTTATTCTGCCATGTTTCATAATTAACGATGATTTTATTATAATTACTTTTTTAGTATTAATTAGGATAAGCATCATTAGGACCTAAGTTGTCTGTTGATGAATCAAACAATAAAGAAACTATGAACTATGCTAAAGAACGGTACACAGCAACATACATAATGCCTCGCTAGTTATCGCATACAGTCAAGTCACCCTCTTTTTGGGAACCTTTACTAAGATACCTTGCATCCAGTCGACCGAGAAAGTTGCGGTGTCCCAGATATTACGAACTAAACGATGCAGTTGTTGAGCGGATGTCATGGGGTCAGCTTTGAGCATCTCGGCTGATATGCGATCGACCCCTGGGGGTCGATTCGATTTCATGCTTTGGATGGCTGTTTGAATCTCTTGCAGTGATGGAGCTTCGGTATTGACGCGTGTTATACGTCGGATCCTAGGCAGATCATGCCGAGGTGGTGATGGCCTGGCTGGCACTTGAAAAAGTCGTTCGAAGTGCTCGAACCAGCGTTTCAGCGGGTCAGTTGGGTCGGTCAATAACTGATCATTCGCGTCTTTCACAGGCATCGTTGCATTCACCTTCGCCCCGCTTAAGCGTCGTGAGATATCGTAGAGGAGGCGAATGTGCCCGGTTGCTGCGGCTCTGCTTCGTCGGCCAGAGAGTCTGCCCACGCTCGCTTGTCCCGTCGACATGAGCGTTTTACTTCCTTCTCAAGAGCCGAGTACCGTTGACGGGCTAAGACTTTGGCTCCTCTGGTTTTTGATCGCTCTATCGCGGCTTTGGCTTCTTCTCGCTCCTCTATCTTTCTCCAGGTCTCATCGGTGATCCATTGTTTTCTCTGGGTGCGCAGTTCGCCCAGATTGTTCTCGCTGGTGGCGATGAAGGCATTCTTGATGGCGGTCCATTGGTCTTCCACGCTGCCATCTTCCGGAATATCTGCAGCACGCGTCTCCAGTTCTTCAACGAAGAACCGTTTCACCGTGGCATCTTCCAGTCGGCGTGTGTTGAACCGTCGTCCAATATCTCCTTCTGCCGACGAATCCGCGAATGCGACGAATGCGCAGGCGTATTTCACCGATGAGGAGGTGATCGTCGTCAAGAAGGCTCCGTTTCCATTTTCGGCTGATGCAGATGAGGTCGATTTGATTTTCTGTAACGTGACCTTGTGAACCGGTCGATCAGGCAAGAGCGATCCCCCGATCACCAAGTCGTTATTACCACAAAATTCAGCGAGCAGCTCTCCGTTTTCGCTCATTTCTCCGAGACCATGGCGTCCCATAATACGCTCATGGTTCGAGTTGTCTGATCCGATCTTCGCATTGAAGTCTCCCAAACAGATCTTGATATCACCGTTCGGAATTCTATCTACGACGGCATTGAGTTGACTGTAGAAGACTTTGTTTTGCAGATCGGCAGCATCGGTGGGCGCATAACATTGGATCCGTGTTCTAAATATGGCAACGATTATCCTTCCACTTATAGGTTCCCATTTCATAGGCGCAGAGTGTGCCTGACCGCTTAGTATGAAGCCAACACCGCGTTGCCGGGGAGCGTGTTCACCTCGTAAACCAAGAGTATAGCAGAACGTGTCCCGACGGCGTTCTATGTTCTCCAAAGTTTGGCCAACGGACTTCACTCAGGATCTCAAGCTTCATGCGGCGTGCCTTATTGGCAAGTTGTGCCAATTTACCCTGCTGGGCTAGGGTTAAAACGTTCCACGTTCCTATTTGTGTCCGTTGTTTCGCGTTAAGAGTCGTCGCCGTAAAATCAGTCCGTATTCTTTCATTATCGGATTCTCGAACAAATTGATGTCTCGGGAACAGTAGGTTGTTGGCCCAAGGTTCCCTATCCACCGGGATTGGGCTGCCATCTTAGGTATAGCTTCCGGGGAATAGCATTTCATACTCAGCCGCTGGATGCCAGAATAGACGCTGTTGGAGCCGCACCTCCTTGGTGAACAGACGCTCGATCAGTCGGGTCAAATTTGTTTAAAGTCCCACCCAACACCAGGACTAGGTTAGTGCGCTTTGAGCCCATTGTCGAACCCCACCACATCCTAGGTAGACCCCACAGGACGCACCCTCTCACGCTAGCTGATGTCAGACGGACAACAGTGCCCAGGCTGCACTACCAGCTAAGTACGCAACCCTTAGCTGGCGGTCAATTGTCATCGGAAGACCCGTGGAAGCGTGCGTATTGGAACTTGTGAGGACCAGAGCTATGTTAGGCGTTCCTTCCCGGATGTCAACTCACTATTACGTAGCCCATTCACAATTATCGGTATTAAAGAAATGAAACAAAACAAAATTTGTATTAGTATAAGTTATTGCATTAGCTATGATGGTTTATTGGCTTATTAGTTTATTGTTATTCGGGACGTCATATGTGTGACTTACGATAGGTGTCATGTGATGCATTGTTTAGAATAATTTAATTATCCTACGATTTTTTCCTAAATGTTGGTCAAGGTTAATTTCTATTTATATAAGTTTGTTTGTAAGTGTTGTGTTTGGTCGTTGTATGCTTGAGTCGGTTTTAGTTTGTTTTGATAAGCCCCCTTTGTTTTTAGTGTTTGATCAATGCATGATTTGTAACCTGATTTATGATTAAGTTTATCTTTGTAACAGCATAGCTGGGCATTTCGATGACAATCCAGGGCAATCCTACCAGCACAGAATTACATTCTCCCGATGCAAAACCATGCCGATGAACCATTCTGCATTACTCCATCACCAGTCGAGGGAAGTCAATCCGAAAATTGCCTAGGCCGGCACCGGGAATCGAACCCAGCTACCCTCAGCATGGTCTTGCTTGGTAGCCGCGCGTCTTACCGCACGGCTAAGGAGGGCCCTTAAAGTTACAGTGCGGTTAATTGAAAAATACCATCATGAGAATCGTTATGCTTTTCAATATGACAGATAAGACATCTATCTATCTATTCAATGGAACGATATCTTTTAATTTCAATTTAAGTTATTTCGTAGAATAAGACGAGTCCTAATTGTTATATGTTTACCAGAAAATTGAAATATGTAAATCAAGAATGAGAAGACACATTTGTAATTATCATGTCATACATATCAGAAACAAGGAGTCTGTACAATGAAGTTCATAATCTAAACGCTCCTTAATTATTAATTATTATATTTTTAGTTTATTTCTTTGATGAATAATTTTCTTTCGGAAGGGATGTCCTCATACCACGTGGACTGAAGCCGAACAGTTTTAGATGTGTAGGGTATGATGGGGCAAGATGGGTCGCCTAAGGCAAACCCTGAATATCTCAAAACAGAAACATTTTAATTCAACTTTTCAACATGGATCTATAAAAATAGCTCATAATCTGTAAGCCAGGGGTATGAAATAACAAAAACTCCACTTTTTATTCCATTTCGAGTCATTAAAGTAGAAGTCTATTTTTCTGTCAATCAAAAAATGGCGGGGTAAGATGGGTCAAACAGCGGGGCAAGATGGGTCACCTTTAAATACTGCAATTAATATTGTTTTTATTCCCAATATTGAATTACACACAGATAGATAGCTTTATTGCCAATGATTATATTGAATAAAAAATAATGTTTAAGCCTTGGATGATGAAATGGCTCTACATTTAAAAATGTCTGCAAATTCTTATGAAAACAAGCCGTCTAAGTATAGCTTTCTTAAAAACAAAAAATAGACATTTTCAATAAACAAATTAACATCATTATGTCAAAAGTAACCTTAAAATGATTAAACCAGCAATGGAAAATATGTTTTGAATACGAACTATGCCCTTCAGTATGCGCTGACCCATCTTGCCCCATTTGTAAGTTCACGTTAGAATGTCTAATTTTCGATCAAATTTATTTATTTCAACGCAGTTAGTATAACATCACCTACATTACTTATAATACGTTCACTATGTTACTAAAAATGTTTAAATTTCACATTGCTCGACGAGATTACACATTTTGTAGAAAGTGTGTTTCGCATAAGAAACAATGATGAAAAATATTTTATCTTGCCATACTCTACCAAAATAAAATTTTATCATCAAATCGAGTGATAATAAAGTAGAACCAAATTATTCCTCCTACAAAGTCATAATCACCACATGAAAATGTACACGATGCCCAAAAACGGCCCTGACCCATCTTACCCCGTGACCCATCTTGCCCCGCCTAACCCTACTTCCTTTCATCAGCGTTTTGGGTTTAAATGCAAATACAAATACAAAAGGGTTAAAGTGATTTTTCTTATAAATAGAGTTCATCACTGAGGCAGGAACACAAAAATGTTTCGATTTATTATAAAACATAAACAAAGTCAACAACGGTAACAAGTGATGTGGAATCGTTATCATTTAATTACAATGCGCTGCAAATAGTTTCACTTTTTTTAAACCTGTTATATTATTCCCAATACACTTGACACTGCACTAGTTTCTGAGGTCGCTGATCTCTCAAGGACGAATGACCAGCGAAGAAATGCGAAGAAGGAAAGGAAAGTGACCAAATGCCGGCCACTTGATAAACACATTCGGCTTGGCACGATGTTGTGTGTCTTATCAAGCGCATAGAAGCGATTGTATAACAACGAACTAATAAGGTGGTGCCTGCTGCTACCAACTTACGTCGGCTGAATGATTTCTGCGAAGAAAAAAAAATGTACCGAGAAATTAAGCCCGCCGGAGAATCTCAATCAGCTGCGATTGATCAACGTTGATTCATGTGCTAGCGAGCTCATAAATACCATCTTTGCTGTGAACTGAATTAGTGCTGGGATCGAGATTACAACAATTGCAAGTAACTGACGGGGCAATAAAAGAGAAATAATAATGTGCTCTCCAATGAAACTGCTCTTGAGTTAGTTAGGTGAAGTGGGTGGATCTTTAACTACTTGGCTAGGGCGAATGTGTGGTATGTGTTGTCGACTTACTGTAGCCCATAGCATCTGCTAGACAATTGAACTGTCATTTTCGGGATTAGATTCAATACTTGATTAGAATATCGAAACGTAGTTGAATAATGGTTCAATTCAACATGTGAAATAACTTCATCAAATTTTATTGTTGAAGCAGTTTTTGTGGCATTGCAACAGGAATTTCAATACTTTTCTAACGTTCTCAGTTAATGATTTCAGATAAATATTACCTTATGTGATGAAGAAATCGGCCCTAAGTTTGAAGACTAACTCTTTATAAAACATGTATCAGATTGAACAATACTTTTTGTAGTTTTCTTCCCAAGCCATTCTTTCTATTCCCGTTATTTAGTGGACACCTGTTAATCAATTTGAAGGTATAGGATAGCAATGAAAACGTTATTTAAGTCCATTTTCAGTTCTAGACATTGCTAGAATATGAGAAATATAGTGAAAGTTTCAAAGTAGGAGAATGGAAAGAACCTGGGATTGCACCCAGGCCGTGAACTATTTGGACTGTCAAAGCTCTCTTTGGTAGGACCATTTGTTTGAAAATATAAAGTAATTAAAATAATGAAGAAATTTTAAAAATACGATTTGTTGACCCGTTATTAAACTATGGTTTAATAACAAATTTAGTTGAAGTTTTTGAGATTTTGAGCTCAACGTGGCATTCTGAGGAAAATTCTGAAACTCCAATAAAACCATGGTCTCTGGCAGACTTCAGTATGTGTTTTTTTTTGTTTTTATGCTCTTTGCATTCAACTTGCAGTAAAGTATTACCACTGGCGGGGTCAGTTATTTGATAGAGCACCACTTGGCGCAAGTAGGCTGCCTTTGTCAACTACAGCGTGCTTGCGACGAGTGGTGCCCACCTTGTTTAAAATTGGTGCCCACCATATTCAAGAGTAAAATCTGCTGTGTGATGTGTGTATGATCTTTCTTATGTTAATCTCCATTCTTCGTTTATTATTCGTTATGCCGTCGTAGATAGAATTCCGAAGGGTGATATCAAGATCTGTTTGGGCGACTTCAATTCGAAGATCGGATCCGACAACTCGAACCATGAGCGCATTATGGGACGCCATGGTCTCGGAGAAATGAGCGAAAACGGAGAGCTGTTCGCAGAATTTTGTGGTAATAACGACATGGTGATCGGGGGATCGCTCTTCCCTCATCGACCGGTTCACAAGGTCACGTGGGTCTCCCGTGACGGCTTTACAGAAAATCAAATCGACCACATCTTCATCAGCCGAAAATGGAAACGGAGCCTTCTTGATGTACGGAATAAACGTAGTGCCGATATCGCGTCTGATCATCACCTCCTCATCGGCGAAATACGCCTGCACATTGCGCGGATTCGTCGGCAGGAGGAAAGATGCCACGGTGAAACGGTCCTTCGTTGAAGAACTGGAGACGCGTGCTGCATCGAACATCGATGCGACTCTCTGGCGGCAGCAAGCCGGATTCCGTGCCGGAAGATCCTGTGTGGACCATATTGTCACGCTCCGCATAATTCTGGAGCAGGTCAACGAGTTCCAAGAGTCCCTTTATTTTCATTTATTTATTTCGTCAACCGACGTAGACTAGTACATATACAATATACATGTTTTTCTTTATTTTCTTAATGCTATAAATACGGTATTGAGGCATTCCACGGGGGCATGTCAGTCGATCCTGAGCGACCATTTCGAAAATATTTGAAACTCTGCACAGTTTTTCAATTTCATCTAAATCGTCATTTTTCGATATCAAATCTTCATATTGAGTCACGACTAACTTTTCAAAAGGGTGTATGTGAAAATGGTTCATAAATATTTAAAAAGCTGCACAGCAAAAACGGAATGTTCGATTGTTATGATTTTTTCAGCAAAGTTAGACAACTAAATGGTGATTCTTAAGAAAATGCGCACAGTAAAAAAAATTTTTTTGCCTTTAAAAATATCATTTTGTCACAAAACCCAAATATCTCAAAACCCTATCTTTTTTTCGAACGTAATTTTTTGGGGAAAACGGTCCATTATATTAGCTATCTACCATAAAAATTTGGTGATGGTAAACTAATAAACAAAAAAGTTATGACATTTCAAACATTTCACAATTTTCACATTAAGTAAAAAAAAAATTTTTTTCTGTGTAAGTTATTTCGAGAATTGCAGTTTGATGCAGATTTTATTGTTAAGGGACGTGATTTAAACAAGTTGTTTTCATGATATTTTGATTTAATTATTCATAGCATCTATAAGAAACTTAGACACGATCCAGTGTTGTGATCAAAAGTATTGATAGTGTCATAATTTTCATTGCACGTGACTGGCGAAAAATTATTTTAATAGTGTTGAAACCTGTTGATAATAACGTTGATAGAAACATATCAGAAATGTTATTTTTAAGACAAAAGCTGCAAAATCAAAGATTTATATACACGTGTACGTCTATAGTTTACCTGCAAAAAATATACCTCTTAGAGAATAGACTTTATGATCGGGAGGAAACGGGTATCTTCAACAACAACAAATGCATGATAGGTACATACCATGACAATGCTCACGAAAAAGCAAAAAAATACTAAGGTTGTTAAAGATCTTATAGTAATTTTTTTCTTCAGTCAAGCAAATGACACCAAACTAGTCAGTAAAAACTTAAAAGTGATTTTGTTTATTGAAATATTACGAACAACATGAGTAGCCGCTTTCTCAACTGTTGTAGGCCGTTTGATGGAAAAAAGTGTTCAAAAGAGTTACGAAATCTCACCGAAAGCACCATAGATAAACTGAAAGCGACTGGTTATGCTCCAATGTCCACATTGAATACAAATTTACGCATTTGCACGTCCTGCCGTCTAAACGTTGACAAAAGAGCAATCTGTATATCATCGGTTGAGCAGTGCGCAGGAAGTTCGAAAACGACAGCAACTGAGGAATTGCCAGATGTATCGACAACAACTGAGGAATTACCAGAAGTATTAAGTGCTGAGAGCCTTGCCACCGTACCATCAGCGAAATCTGTTTCAACAAATCAATCGGAAGATGAGTGTATCCAAAAGGTCAACATCGAACGCTTTAACGAGGGCATAGCTGGGATAAAAGTGACTCCGATTAAATGGAGTAAGATGGACTACGTTTACCCGGAGAAAAAATACCGTGAAATAAACGAAGCTGTACGAAGAAACCTCTTCAAATTAGGACCTGATGATGTGGAAAATACAGACTACGATGAGGTAATTATAAATATGAAGGAAAGGTTCTCGAATGCAGCCACGACAAGGAAAGAAAAATTATTGATTTTGTTGATGCTGCCAAGTTCGTGGTCTATTCAGGATGCCATTGATGAGTTCAAAACCAATAGAAATACAGTAAAAGAGGCAAAACAATTGAAGAATAACTGTCTTTCTACCAAAAATACTAGGTCTAGTACTGCATTAACAGATGAGACAAAAGAAATAGTAGTTCAATATTTTGAAGATGATGAAGTAAGTCGAGCTATGCCTGGTCAAAAAGATTATGTATCAGTAAAAAAAGATGGAAAGCGTCAAGCAATCCAAAAACGATTAATGATGACGACTTTGAAAGAAGCGTACACACGCTTCAAGGAAATTCACGATAATATTAAAATAGGTTTTTCCTCATTTGCAAGCCTTCGGCCAAGGGAATGTAAGCTTCTTTCCAATTCAGGAACACATAATGTGTGTGTGTGCACAACCCATGAGAATATTAATCTTATTTTACATAGTTTGAAAAGAATCAATTTAACAAAGGATATTAAAATGTTAACTGGAAGTCTTTTGTGTGAAAATACAACATCAAATTGCTATCTACGATCTTGTTCGGATTGTCCAGATTCTTCATCATTGGAAAATACTTTATTCGCTGAGTTTGAAGAAAAATATATTGATCAGTTATCATTTGAGCAATGGGTGACCACGGATAGGTGTGACATAGAAACTATTGTAAAACCTGTAGATGAGTTTGTGTCATATTTTTGCTTGAAATTAGAAAGTTTAATCCTCACGATTTCATTAAAACAGAACAATCCAGCTTTTTAAAAATACGAAAAATACATTACAAAATGGTGAATTTTTAGTCATTTGTGATTTTTCTGAAAATTACAGCTTTGTATTGCAAGATGAAGTGCAGTCCCATCACTGGAACGTACAACAAGCTACAATTCATCCATTCGTTATTTATTTTAATGGAAGTACGCAAATTGAACACTTAAGTTTTATTATAATTTCCGAAGATTTAAGACACGATTCAGTATCCGTAAACTTGTTCATTGAAAAATGATTAACTTTTTACGCGTTGATAAGCATAAAGAAGTCAAAAAGATATATTTCATGTCTGATGGAGCAGCGTCGCAGTACAAAATCGTAAGAATTTTTCGAGCCTATGTCAATTTAAATCAATGTACGGAATTGATGCAGAATGGCATTTTTTGCTACATCACATGGCAAAGGTCCTTGTGATGCTATTGGAGGAACAATAAAGCGCATGGCCACAAGAGCAAGTTTAGCCAAAGAACGTGAGCATCCAATTAAAACTGCGAAAGAACTTTTGATTGGGCAAATCGTAGAAAAGAAAAAGATTTAACCAAATTATCATTTTGTTTTACTACTACTGAAGAGTACGAAATAAAGGCTTCAGAGCTCAGCGAGCAATTTAATAACGCGAAAACGATCCAAGGAACCCAAAAATTTCACTGTTTCATTCCATTGTCGGAAAATAAAATTAAAGCAAAACTATACTCAAACTGTGCTGATAATAATTCAAAAGTGTTCGATATTTTAAAAAATTTGAATAAAAAAAAATTAAAAAAACAAAATTAATAAACTGTTTTCATGATATCATACCAAAATTAAAACCCAAAACTCTTAGAGTTTCTATAACAACATTGTGTAACTGCCACATTTAATTTAATACTTAGGATAATATTAATTCATTTTTATTTATTTATACATATAATATTTATACATATAATATACATAATATCGATGAATACATAAATATGGAATATCATACAAACAACTTGTTTAACTCACGCAAGGCCCTTAACAATAAAATCAGCATCAAACTGCGATCCTTGAAAAAAAAAAATACACGGAAATTTTTTTTTGTTTACTATATGTGAAAATTGTGAAATGTTTGAAATGTCATAACTTTTTTGTTTATTAGTTTACCATCACCAAATTTTTATGGTAGATAGCTAATATAATGGACCGTTTTCCCTAAAAAATTACGTTCGAAAAAAGATAGGGTTTTGAGATATTTGAGTTTTTGTGACAAAAATGATATTTTTAAAGGCAAAAAATTTTTTTTTACTGTGCACATTTTCTTAAGAATCACCATTTAGTTGTCTAACGTTGCTGAAAAAATCATAACAATCGAACATTCCGTTTTTGCTGTGCAGCTTTTTAAATATTTTTGAACCATTTTCACATACACCCTTTTGAAAAGTTAGTCGTGACTCAATATGAAGATTTGATATCGAAAAATGACGATTTAGATGAAATTGAAAAACTGTGCAAAGTTTCAACTCAATAGAAAATCATGAATTAAAAATTTTCTTAAATTTTGATGCTGTTGCTTGGAATCGCTCATTATAGTGTATAAAAATAAAAATAGTTTGGTTAAGTAGTGTTTAATTTTGCGATTCAATGTAAATTTAGATGTGTAGGTTTCGAATTGTGATCTTGGTATTCATTGACTACGAAAAAGCTTTCGACCGTCTCAATCACGAGAATATGTGGGCGCCCTGAGACGCAAGGGGGTTCCTGAGAAAATCATCGGCCTCATCGAAGCACAGTACGAGGCCTTTTCGTGTAGAGTGCTGCACAATGGGGTCCTGTCCGACCCTATCCGGGTCGTAGCTGGTGTTAGGCAAGGATGTATTCTATCACTGTTACTGTTCCTCATCGTAATCGATGAGATTCTGGTAGATGCGATTGACCGTGAACCAAACCGCGGGCTGTTATGGCAGCCTATAACGATGTAGCACCTAAACGACTTCGAATTGGCTGATGACGTTGCATTCCTCGCGCAACGGCGCTCTGATATGCAGAGTAAGCTCAACGACCTTGCCGAGGTCCTCGGCAGGTTTAGTCATCAACGTCAACAAAACCAAATCGTTGGATGTAAACACGGTGACTCCTTCCAGTTTCACAGTTGCCGGGCAACCAATGTTGAGAATGTTGAAAGCTTCCAATATCTTGGTAGCCAAATGGCGTCAGACGGCGGTACCAAGATCGACATAGGCGCACGGATCAAGAAAGCAAGGGCTGCCTTTGCGAGCTTAAGAAATATCTGGAAAAACAGGCAGATAAGTGAACGCACCAAAATACGAATTTTCAACTCTAACGTGAAATCTGTGCTGTTATACGCTAGCGAAACATGGTGTGTATCAGTGGAGAACACTCAACGGCTGCAGGTGTTCATTAACAGATGCCTGCGGTATATAATTCGGGCCTGGTGGCCTCACAACTGGATCTCAAACAACGAGCTCCATCGTCGTTGTCACCAGAGGCCGATAGCAACAGAAATTCGGGATCGGAAGTGGGGCTGGGTCAGCCACACTCTACGTAGGGGCGGAAACGAAATCTGTAAACAAGCATTAGACTGGAACCCAGCGGGACATCGCAGCAGAGGCAGACCCAGAGGCTCATGGCGGCGAAGCCTCAATAAAGAAATAAAAGAAGTCGACCGAAATCTAACATGGCAACAGGTTAAAGCGATAGCCGGGCAACGCTCAGGATGGAGATCTTTCGAGTCGGCCCTTTGCACCACCGAAGGTGTACAGGATCCAAGTATGTAAGTAAATATATTGAAATTGCCGTTTTTTAGTGACCTTAACGGATGGTTGTTTTTATAGTTTAACATTTAGGTGCATTCCCTTTGCTCCACAATTCTTTTATTTCACGCCCTTGCTTGATTTCGGAAAAGCTTATGGCATGCGAATGGTGAACGTATGTTGATTGTATCTGTACGCTCTCTTAATACAGTACTGAACGAATTAAACATGTATCTTCTCAGTGCCATGTTGTAGCATGAAGCAATCCTTCTCGCCTCGGTTCCGACCCGATGTTGAGCCCGATGTGCTTTACTACAGGTGTGGTCCGAACCCTAAAGTAGTATTTGTTCAACGAACATTCGCTCTTTTGAGAGAGAAACTATCAGCTGGGTTGCCGAAGATGGCCGATGGCGACCGAATGTGACGTCACGTCTGGCATACTCAGTACATTTTTCATAACAGACGTGACGTTTCACTCGGCCCACCCACTGTGGGTGGCAATGTTTACGTTATTTTTTCGACTAATACAGACTTGAGGTACTTTGGCCCACACATTCACTGAAGCACATCGGTAATAATCATCATCGAGTGCGAGTCAGCTCTCAACTTAAAAGCGCGTACGTTGTTCGTCGATTAGTTTTCGTGTTCAATACGTTCCACATTGCAAGCTTTGAAAAGCTTTGCTCGTTGAGTTAGCATTACCGATATTGCCATAGCGAGGATTCTAACCCATCGAGCGAACGTAATTTATATTATAGCATGGTAGCTGCTCAATGCTCGGAGTCCCAATTATATGAAAAAAAACCCAAATTTATCCACCAGTGGTGATTATGCCTTTCTCGATTCAATGTGTTGAATTAGAATTAGTATGGTAAATGCAACGTAAATTGCCTACATTTTGGCGGTTAAAAGTTTTGATGCGATTATATCACGCTACTTAAGAATTACTCAACTATGAGAGTAATGGATTGCGTCACGGCTAAATTGATTAATGATTCAAAGTGTGCATGTAAACAGCGTATTTGTTAAAAGAAAAATAGAAATATTATTCAAACCGAATGAGTTATTTACAAACAAAAACAATAGTGTCCAACTAGGAAAGTTTCTTTGTCGAATGAAACTAGTTGCACTCGAAACGGGCAGCAGGGACTTTGTCCAAGGGCTTGACGACCCCTCCCCATGGCCACTGCGAGTTAGGGGGCCTGTCTAGGATGTGGTGGGGTTTGACAGTAGTGGGCTCTGTTGATCCTCTATAAAAAGCTGCATGTGTCTGCAAGCAGGCCCTATCAAAGCGACCGTGCGCCGCTCAAAGCACACAAGCCCAAGAGGAGTGCCAACCGGCACATCAGGATTCACACCAGTAAGATCCTGATTATGGTATACTGGTCACGGCAAACGACATTGGACGATTCTCGGTTATGGATAGGACTAGGCGTATATGGGCTGACAGCCGAGCTATTCTGTTTCCTGAGTAAAAAAGAGTGACATCTTTTTCAAATGGCAAGCAGGCTAATGGTTCGTCTGCCTCCGTCCCGATAAACAACCTGGCAGGCCTCCGGTAACGCTCAAAACCTGTCACCTATACCGGTGGGTAGTAGGTTCAGATGCACCATTCCTGATTTACGCCGATCCGGCTCTGAACACGGTGCTATAAGGCACCGGAGTCAACCCTTGCATGGACCTCACTGTTTACAAAGGCACCCATGGGATCACAAAAGGCGACTATCTACAACAGGTAGAGATAACGGCCCGGAGGGGGGACCCTTTTAACATGGAAACGAATACAAAAAACAACGAAGGAGCAGGCGGAGCGAATGTTTTCGCAAAAAGTGGGAAGTTGCAGCGATCTCCAGTGATGTCGCAGGCAGCAGTAGCGAGTACCAGTAGTACGGCCAAGGCTGCTGAGAACCAGGCAGGCCAACAGGAGTTAGGATCCGGGAATAGGGTGTCCACCCAAAAATCGGAAAGTGGTGCTATTCAGGAGGAGCTACAACTTGAGAGGACCAACCTGATGGAGGTGCGGAAGCGAGTCAACGAGCTTTATGACTTCGTGAAGGACAAGCACAATGTTCACACGAAGATCAAGCTTCTAGTGACGAGCATCAAGTCCGCCGTAAAAGCAGCCGAACACGAACAGATCGCGCTAAAAAAGAGAGCCGAAGCAGCTGAAAAGGTGCTGAAAGAAGCGGCGGATCATACAGCAGTTGAGATACAGCAGGCACCTAAAAGTCCTCGAATCACTCGCACGGAAAAGCGAGGAAGGGATTCGCCTGGAGAGCAGGAAGTCACGAAAAAGCAACGGAATGTGCAGGACTTGGCCAGCGTGCTGAAGGAACGTGTCAAAGGTGGTGAGTGGCAGACCGTGGAAAGTCAGCGGGAGAAGAGGAAGAAGCGGAAGGAGAATATAGAAAAGAGGAAGGAACAGAAGAAAAAAGAAAAACGTCGTTCTCCTCGGGAGAGAGTTAAAGGTGATGCCCTGGTCGTGGAAGCGAGCGACAAAACGTCGTACGCAGCGATCCTGAAGAAGGTGAGAGAGGACCCGGAGCTAAAAGACTTGGGTGAGAAAGTGGTGAGAACTAGGCGTACCCAGAAGGGGGAGTTGCTGTTCGAGCTGAAGAAGGATCCCACGATCAAGAGCTCGGCCTTCCGGGAGCTCATTGTCAACTCATTGGGCAGTGACGGTAACGTAAGAGCTCTAACGCAGGGATCAGTGGTCGAGTGCAGAGACATTGACGAGATCACGACGGAAGACGAACTGAAGGATGCACTGGTGTCACAATGTAAGCTGGGGGAAGTGCAAATGACGATTCGACTGAGGAGAGCGTACGGTGGCACACAAGTAGCTACGATACGACTACCAGCAGAGACTGCCAACAAAATGGTGGAGGCGGGCAAGGTGAAAGTAGGATGGTCGGTGTGCCCGTTGAGATTCGCTCCACGAGTCACCAAGCAGATGGAGCGATGCTTTAAATGCATGGCGTTTGGCCACCAGGCGCGAAACTGCAAAGGCCCGGATAGATCCGGCCTATGTAGGAAATGTGGTGAAGAAGGACACGTTGCTAGGGACTGCACGAAGCAACCAAGATGGCTGCTCTGCAAACCGGAGGACGGAAACGAGCATACGACGGGTGGCTTTCAATGCCCTGCATACAAGAAGGCGGTGGCGGGCCGGGATTAATGGAGATCATCCAGTTGAATCTCAATCATTGCGACACCGCACAGCAACTGTTGTGGCAGTCGACAACAGAAGCAATGTGTGACGTGGCAATTATTGCTGAACCGTATCGGATCCCTTCTGACAACGGCAACTGGGTGGCGGATTCATCGGGGATTGCGGCTATCCAAGTGATGGGCAAATTCCCTATTCAAGAAGTGGTAGACAGCTCAAGCGAGGGTTTCGTTATCTCCAAAATCAACGGGATCTTCGTGTGTAGCTGCTACGCACCCCCAAGATGGACCTTGGAGCAGTATAACGTCAGGCTGTGCAACGAAGGTACCGTTAGTACAGTTCGCAGAGATGGCAGGGAGTCCATCATCGACGTCACGTTCTGTAGTCCGTCGCTGGTGAGGAACATGAGCTGGAGAGTTAGTGAGGACTATACACATAGTGATCACCAGGCGATTCGGTATAGTGTTGGAACACGAATGCCGACGGTACGGCGAGAGATTAGGAATAGCGGTCGAAAATGGAAGGCGAGGGACTTCGACAAGGATCTCTTTATCGAATCACTTCGAGCAGACAGCGGCGCTACAAATCTCGATGTAGATGAGCTGACAGAAACTCTTGCGAGGGCATGCGATGCGACGATGCCAAGGAGACTGGAGCCAAGGAGAAGCCGGAGGCTTAATTACTGGTGGAACGAAACTCTTGCTAGTCTTCGTGCTGCGTGTCTCAGAGCCAGAAGACGCTTCCAGAGAGCAAGGTCTGAAACAGTCAGAGAGGAGCGTAAGATAATCTTCCGTGAAGCTAGATCGGCCTTCAAACGGGAGATTAAAGTCAGCCAATCTAACTGCTTCAAGGAGTTGTGCCGGGAAGCTGACGCTGATCCTTGGGGCAATGCGTATCGGGTTGTAACAGCGAGGATCAGGGGTCCAGCGACACCAGCGGAAATGTGTCCTGACAAGCTGAAGATCATCGTTGACGGTCTCTTCCCGCAGCATGATTCTACGATGTGGCCGCCTACACCGTACGCAGATGAAGACGGAGCAACCATTGCAGGTATGCAAGTCTCCAACGACGAGCTGTCATCAGTGGCGAAAGGTCTGAAGATGAAGAAAGCTCCGGGTCCGGATGGAATTCCAAACGTGGCTCTAAAAACTGCGATTCTGGCGTTTCCAGATTTGTTCAGGATGGTGCTGCAGAAATGCCTAGCAGATGGTAACTTTCCGGATAGGTGGAAGATCCAGAAACTAGTGCTGCTGCCGAAACCAGGGAAACCGCCGGGGAATCCAGCATCGTATAGGCCCATATGCCTGCTGGATACACTGGGGAAGCTTCTGGAAAGGATTATGCTTAATCTGCTGACGCAGTTTACAGAGGACGAGACCGGCTTATTGGAAAAGCAGTTCGTATTCCGAAAAGTAAGATAAACGGTGAATACAATCAGGACGATCATTGAAGTTTCAGAGAGAGCGGCCAAGAATAAGAGTCGCGGCAATCTTCGCTGTAGTATAGATTGACGGCAAAAATGCTTTTAACAGTGCCAGCTGGGAGGCCATCGTCGCAGCGCTGCACGGTATGCGGGTTCCTGACTACTTGTGTAGAATCCTGGAAAGTTACTTTCAGAACCGGATCCTGGTTTACGAAACGAATTCGGGGCAGAAGTCGATTAGGGTTACGGCAGGTGTTCCGCAAGGTTCCATACTAGGCCCAACGCTGTGGAACATTATGTACAATGGAGTTCTAAAACTGAAGCTGCCCAAAGGCGTGAAGATCTTCGGATTCGCGGACGATGTCGTCCTTACAATAACCGGAGAGCCGTTGGAAGAAGTAGAAATGTTGGTGGCGGAAACGGCCGACGAAGTTGAAAACTGGATGAACGGAGTCAAGCTGCAGCTAGCTCACCACAAAACAGAAGCTGGTTAGCAACTGCCGAGAGATCCAGCGGATCCAGATTACCGTAGGAGGGCACAACATACTGTCCGTGCGGGCTTTGAGGCATCTAGGAGTGATGATCGACGACCGGTTGAATTTCAACACCCATGTGGACTATTCCTGCGAAAAGGCGGCTAAAATGGTCAGTGCGTTTGCAAGGATCATGCCGAACGTGGGTGGTCCTAAAAGCAGCAGTAGACGTCTTCTGGCAGCAGTATCATCCTCGATACTAAGGTACGGAGCTCCAGCCTGGGGAGCTGCGCTCAAGACGAAACGTAACCGCAGAAAGTTGAACAGCGTGTTTCGCCTAATGACCGTTCGAGTCGCGAGTGCGTACCGAACCATTTCCTCGGAGGCAGTTTGCGTTATCGCAGGGATGATTCCAATCTGCATAACCCTAGCAGATATCGGATATCGAGTGTTACCAACGGAGAGATACCAGAAATGTGAGGAAGACGGTGAAACTGGACTCTATGGTGAAGTGGCAGCAGGAGTGGGACAATGCGGATAATGGAAGGTGGACCCATCGGCTCATCCCCAATGTGTCGACGTGGGTGAACAGGGAGCATGGTGAGGTGAATTTTTACCTTACACAGTTCCTGTCCGGACACGGTTGTTTCCGCCAATATTTGCACCGGTGTGGCCATGCGTCCTCGCCATTCTGCCCGGCGTGTATCAACGTAGAGGAGACTCCAGAGCACGTGTTATTCGATTGTCCGAGGTTTGCGGAAGCACGTAGAGGAATGCCTGCCCTAAGCGTGGACAACATCGCAGAGCGAATGTGTCACGATGAAGATACGTGGCATGCGGTAAGCAGAGTCGTGAGGCAAATAATGTCAGAGCTGCAGCGTAGATGGAGAAGGGACCAGCAAATAAGCGTCGGCTCGGAGTAAAAACCAGCATAGTGAGCAGTGTTTGGCCTCGGGTCGTCGGGGCGCCGGTGAACCGGAAGTCTTCTGCCAACCGGAATCGTCGGACCGACTTCGGCACTCGATCAGTCAACCTGCTGAAGAAAGAAGAAAGAAGAAGGAAGTGCTTCGGGTATGTAGGGCACCGCCAGTGCGGACGTCATCCACCACCGGAACTGTCGGACCACCTCTGCAACCCGAAGACGAAGTCGGCGCAATGCGCGAAAGCGTCCCCTGCGATAGCCGCCGGTAGTCGGGGCACCATCAGTGCGGAAGTTTCCTTCACCGGAACTGGTGGACCACCCTCGACGCCGGGGGAAGTCAGGAGGATTCGAGTGAGGAAGTTTGCGGCACGACCGCCGAGGGATCGAGACAACGTAGCAGTGGATCTCAGCAAGCCAGTCGGCGAACTAGCCTAAGCTAGGGGCCGGAATTTTAGAAGAAGTGCATGAGCACAGCCCCCCCCCGAAGTAGTCGCAGCATCCCGTGGTCCCGGGGGGATCGAGGCAAGGAGGATAAGGGACCCGGTTTATCCGCATTGGTCAATCTTGATCAAATTAAATAGCATGTAGGGTAAGATGCCCAATAGTGGACGCCCTAGTAGCGAAATTTTGCTCTTCCTGTCATAAGAACTAGAATTTTTCAACATAGGGGTGATCGGGGCAATATGGGCCACCTAAGGAAATCGTTCTGAAAAGCGCTGAAAAGCTCAAAAAAACATCATTCAAATGTAGTTGACTTATACTAGAGAATGTTACCTTTCATATTACGTCGATGAATGACGAAAAATGCGTTTGGAAATTGTTGGAATGCACTTTTAAAAATGTATTGATTTCAATGTATGTTCCCGACTATATGGGGCAATATGAGCCACCATTTGGGGCAGTATGGGCCACCCATCCAAAACGTTTAATTAGGCGAAAAAAGTATTGTAATATGGTAGAATATGATATTCCTACAACAGTTTGAAGTATTCCATACCAAATAAAATTAATAAACCGTACAACAGCGGACTGAACCGATTTGCCACTCTTCACTGTTTGAACAGCCACATTTCAATTGGTCAATGGTCATTTTTTCTGTTGTGATCGCAGTTATGCGCTGTTGTAATTTTTCCGTAATGAATCTTACATATATGATAATATTCTTGTATTTGACTACTGAAATTTGAATTTGTTCGCATTTTAGGGCCTGTTATCTTGATCTGTGCAGGTATGCCCATATTGCCCCATAGAGACTGGTTTTGGAAAAAAAAGTTTTATGATAAATTTAGATTTGTATCAATACAAACATGTGTGCACAATATTCAATTTTAATATATCTTTTGATTGTGGTGTATTTTTGACCTGTATTTTAATCAGTTTTGTGTCAAAACCTTATTTATAAACTTCAAATCTAATAATAATTTTGACTATGCAGCGAAAATTTACATATTCAAGTGTATTTTCATGTTGGAATTGAATTTGAATGCGGTTTTCACGTTGAGGCATATGTGGAGCATCCTCTTAAAGATCATATAACTTTTACATGATAAAACTTGTCAATAAGCTCAAAATGAGGGTTGCTCATATTGCCCCTACTGCCCCTATTAATTCTGCTTGGTATCTAATAACAAGTTCTGCATCTCCTCTTCACGATGCATACATAAAACACTCAAATACACGACCTTATTCATTAAAATTAACATTTTAAAGTCTGACTAAATTCGCCCATCGCGGGGTCCATAATAGGAAATTACTTCCCAATAGTCGACACTTCATTTGATTTTCATGTTTCGTTTCGGGACGTTCTTCTTCCCTATTATGGACCCCCTAAATAGTCCTATAGTGGACATTCTCGTGTTTATTTTTTATAGAATTGTAAAAAATTATCTACACACTGAAATCATTTCACAGATTTCGGTGAATTTTTCCTCAATTCACCGAAATCTCAACAGCAGATTTGTTCGGTAATTATTTCACCGATTTTCTGCGGTATTTTCCGTTGTTCAACTGTCAAAACTACCAAAAATCTGTAAAATTTTTACCGAACAGTTCTGCTGTTGAGATTTTGGTGAAATTTCACAGAAATCTGCGATTTATTTTAAGTGTGTAATTTTACTTTCCATAGCATTTCCAATGCATGTAATCAAATCACAGAACTGTAAGGTAGATTCTCCCGATGGAATTTCATAGCAAAATGTTTACATTGTGCTGTAATAATGCAAAAATCGCTGGAGGGTCCACTATTGGGCACTTTATCCTGATAAGAAGAGTGGCTCTGCGAAAGGATAAAATCAGTTAGGTCTAAGTACATGAAAATCGTGTGAGCTTTTAAGGTTGAAAAAGTGACCATACAGACACACAAACATACACACACACAGACATCACCTCGATTCATCAAACTGAGTCGAATGGTAAAAGAAACTTTACTATCAGATGTTTCTGTAAAAAGTTCGTTTCCAGAGTGAAATGATAGCCTTTCGGTACAGCTTTGTTGTACGAGAAAGGCAAAAAACTAACTTAGGGCCAATGCCCACGTAGCGTTTTTTTCAAGCTGCATGCACGCCGCGTCCACGCAAGCCCTACGTCAAAATTAGTAGAGGAAAACTAGAGATATTGATGCACAATGTGATGCGAGTTGCGGTAGCAGATGGAGAAGCAGGTCAATTTAAAAATAGATTCTTTGAATCGAAGAAGATAAGTTACACAAAACAAACGCTAAGAGATAAATATAATTCATCACATATGTTACTGAACAGTGTACTTGAGAGTTCACACTATCTAATTGTATTTACAAGTGAAGTAAATGCTATGTCATTTTTTTTGTAAGAAGCGGTTGAAAATTTTCTTTAGATCAGCACACTTCCAGCAACTCCCTTCCCCTTCCAAGCGTTACGTAACGTATAAACGTTCCCAATGCAAATGATTGCGCATGTGGGGTGGGCTATTTACCTGATATCAGAATAAACAGAAGCGATACGCCCATAAATTCCACTTACCGTAAAAGAAGATCCGGAGTTGTCCTGGCTGAACTCCTGCGTGTCCGGAATGGAGAAATGCATGTCGCCGGCTGGTCGTTGCAGCCCTGCAATTAATCGTCCTTTTCCTTTTGTGTTTTGCTTTGTTGACGCCTGTGATGTTGGTCGTGTTGTAGTGCCGTTGATAATTGACGCCGGTTTTTTTTTTCACAACCAGCAAGCGCTCGTATCGTCTCTTCTAGTGAATATTGTGTACTACTATTCACGCCATTTGCCCTACATGATCATATTTCCTACAGCACAGCGCACACTACAAAAAATCAACGTACACAGAGCTGAATTACTTAATGAAGGAATGCGTATTCTTGTACAATGTCACTTGGGTTTCTTCTCGATTCGCGTCCGTATTCTTTCTTGTACGCCTCAGGCGGTGTTTATTCAATATTAGTGTAAATTGCACTCAATTCGTCATTGTTTGGTGGGTGTTAGCGATGAAAATAGGGCATCCAGTCTATGGTTCAATAAACAACAATAACGCTAAAGAAGATTACTTCAAGGTGGGATTCTCATGAATGTTTTTAAACATGTACGACTTGAAGAAAACAAATTCTGTTTTATTTTGGAGGGGCGATATTAAAATCATTAAACGTTGACTTCACTGAGCAAGTAAATATGATTTTAACGCTTGATACATGTACCATTCTGCAACAATTGTGCAGTTTATTTGACGATAACCCGATAACAGTACTTAATTTCAAGTTGAATTGTCTAATCTGCATTTAAGTACCTAACTAAAGAAAACGGTAACATTTTATGTATGCAAAATAATAATTATTCCAGTTTCATCCTGTTTTTATCGCGAACACCCAGCAATTCCTTCTCCAATATGTTTCGTGTTATCATGAGACGTATCAATCACTCGTCTGGCCACAGGGCGGCGGCGATCATGGCCATTTCGAACAAGACACAAACAGCATTCTGACTAAACACAAACACTTTACAACATTGAATGCTTTCACGATGATAATAATGTGCGATTGTTCGCTTTCCTGAGGTATGACCAGTCCTGTACTCATCGGACTGATTTTTTGTAACTCTAATGGACGAAACCCGTCCAAACATTCAGCTTCAAAACTCCACTCATCGCAACATTAATCGGGCAATCTGGTTCAAGAGGGTGGCCTTTGCTCGAAACAATTGTCTAAAGTTCGTCAAATCTGCACATAAGTAAACTGCTGTGCGAAGAATCTAATAATAATCCAGAGGCTAAGTGGGGCCACCGTTTGTTCCCTTCACGACTTTTAGCAACCTACACAACACCGAGCAGCCAGCCAGACAACAAACTTCACTTTGCACTTGGCAGCAGTATTTTTACAGTTTTTTACTTCCTTCGCGACGACACTCCAGCGACTACGTCGACTTGCACAACAAACGCGAATGAATGACGAACGATGAATGAAGAGAAGACTGTCCTGTCTAGGGATCCTACATTCAGAGATATGCGAAAGCGGCCATCTTGAGCCAATCGAACATTGAGAGCTGTCAGAAGCTGAGCCAAATGAACATTGTTATTGCTGCGGATTGAAAGGTATTGCGATTAAAAAGGAAAAAAAATACGAAAAGTTTTGTCGAATAAACAATTTGTTTTACATTGGCAAGATGAAGTCGTCTAGTTTATGCATGGTACTTTGTTCATTTGTATTGTACTTTTATTCTAGTGATAATGCACTGTTGGACGTTAGATAACGAAATCTGAAAATGCCATTATGCGCAAAGTCATGTTCGAGCTCCAACATTTTGCGCCACGGCAAGTGCTGGCAGCGTTTGTTTACGAAAGTAACAGCGTTGCTAAATTGTCTGGAAAAGTATTCGCACATCTCTTAATATAGGATCCCTAATTTTCATTCAAGATCGACGCTCACCCGACGATGCATCGACGACGCTATACACGGTTAAACTCATCTACCCAAAATGAAGTTCAAACAACTCAAAATTAAGTTCAATTCGCGAATACGAAAGTAATCCCGGATAAAAATGTACTATTGGTTCAATAGTGTAAACCGAGGTGTAAACAATTGAATTACCATAAAATGTACGGTATACAATAGGATACATTGTTCCTTGATGGTTGCACAGATTGTATCAACACTGAGGATACAATACATCAACATATTTCTCTATTGTAACTATACTTGCAATTGTTTTTGAAACGTTTTCGTACATAAGTTTAATACATTGATAACTATTGAAACGTTTCTTTACATTGCATATAAACTATATAACAATATATAAATATGCATTTTTTCCTTTTAAATTGCATTGTTGAACAGTTAAACTGTCACAACTGAGAAATTAAAAATCGTATTGTTTTACTATACAAATACAATACAATCCATTGTATTTTGAACAGTTTTGTTCGGATATTTCAACAATATATTAACCATACACTCTATTGCCAATTTAATGTTATTAATAGTAGTGTTACAATAAATTGTATTGTTATTCTACTGTATTTTTTATTCGGGATGCCTCTACTAACTCTTATGGCAAAAACACATTGCTAGACGAATCCAAGTAAAATAAGAAGAAGACACACGACGGTGTTAACTTTGACAGATCCTACAGCACAGCATAGGAAGATCATTTTGAAATGCTTATAATAAATTCTAGACAAAATGTAATTAAAATCTGATTGAAGTATGATACGGGAAAAGTTCCGAACTGTATACACCTGACGTAAGCATAGTAAAACCTACTGTATTCTAAACCAGTAAACAACATAGTAAAATCTACTGCTTATCTGGTCGATTCAAATACATTTCGTGTTCTACCGAAATCAATTGGTAGAATGTTTTAGCATTACCCTTGATATAGTAGGCGTTACCATGTCGCTTTTCTCAGTGTAGTTTCATCTCGTTTTAAATATGTACTGGAGTCTGGAAAAAATTCCTTACACTGCCAAAAATATCTATATAAGATATATGTGTCACCGTTATAAATTTTTGCAATAGCTCCACCCTAATATAATCGATATAGAACCACACATAAATTAAATAATTGCTAATTCGAGACCACACATAAAGTTTATCTGGATATATATTTTATTAGTAGCTCGCGTGGAGAATGGTTATGTGTGCACTGATATACATCATTAGTTAAATCTATGGATTTTTGCCAATAAATATGTGTGGATTTCTAGTAGTGTATAACTAAGGAAGGGTCAAAATCTCACTGTACACACTTATTTTTTTTCGCCGAGGCCGGCAAAATAAATTACCGAGAATCCAACAGCTGATATATCGGTAAAAATCTCGGTGAAAGTTCAGATTACCGATCGGTCGTAAAATGTGAGTAACCACCCATCTGTCAAAAATTACCGATCCGTTCGGTAGTTCATTGCCGAATAGATCGGTAATGTGTTTTACCGAAATTCAGTGAATAAATAAATTTTGTTTGCTTTCAGATAGACCAAAATAAAAAAAATTAAAAGCATCAATTCACATGAAAAATAAATATATTTCAGGCGTTTTTTTGTTGCTGTCCATATTTAAAAATCGAAACAATTTTGGTAATACGAAAATATCTTTTAAAATTTTGATTCAGTAGGAAATTTATGCGTTTTGCGCGCAATTTACGTGGTCATGGCAGCCATCTAACAGCATCATTCCGCGATACCACATATCTCTGTTGCAACATGTATATTATACTTAGGCCGACCTCAGAAGTTTTTCGTGCGTGGAAGTCGAATTTTGTCCATCTTTCAATGACTATGACAATTGATTGTATTATGAACTTTCTGAAAATATATATACATACATCAATTTAATTATTTTAGTATTGAAGTTAGCTTATAATGTTGTTTGAATTGGTTTATATTGGTATAAATAAAAAAAAATAACTGAAGTTAAAATGCTTACCAAGAGAACAGAAGATGGTCACGTGTTTTCTGTGATAGATCGCGATAGAAGTTTATACTTTTGATAGTTGAGTTTGCCGAAATTCGGGTAAATTCCGGATTACTGATATCTATGGCAAACTTGACTGCCGAGTTTCAGTAACTTGTGTAAACGTCACATTTATTAACGAGATATCAGTTAAAATTAACTTTAACGATCACGTTCGTCACTTTATTTTGCCGAGAATATAGTCTCGGCGCGAATTTTTGTCGTAACTTACTATGTGTCATCATTACGTTCATG
This sequence comes from Armigeres subalbatus, assembly GCF_024139115.2. Lineage (NCBI taxonomy): Eukaryota > Metazoa > Arthropoda > Insecta > Diptera > Culicidae > Armigeres > Armigeres subalbatus. Next base: position 374,178,916 of record NC_085141.1, on the reverse strand, counting down.
TTTTTATGTATTGCATTGATTGATAATATTAGTAATTTTCGTGTTATGTGATGTGTGAACTTTGCCTGCCTATTGCAAAAGCAAAGTTTTGTTGATACGTTGCCACAAACTGCTGATTTCGAGTGATAAAACTTGGTTCAATTAATCGTTTGTTTTCTGCGTTTTCTGTTTGTTTTGCTTTTCGCCGGGCGAGGCGCCCGCGGAAATGGGTGGTGAAGGAGCGAACCCAGCTTCGGCAATCATCCGTGCGCTCAGTGTGCTGCGCCTATCGATGATCATGACGATTGTGTCGAGTGCTTTGGAAGATGTAAACTGGCTATTCACATCAAATGCCTACCGGGGGCTACGAATGAAGAGATAGTATTGCTGCAAAAAGTAAAGAATGCCGTGTTTGTATGTGATGCATGTCTGAGCCTCGCCGAGTTCGATGATAGGCACAGTGAAAAACGATTGGATGAGATTGCGAATAAAATGGATAGTCTTGTGAATGTCGTCGATCTGTTCAAAAATTTCGAACAAGTGATTAAAAAAGCTGTAGCTGAGGAATTAGTGTGTTTGAATAAACGGGATGTCTGTGGAGCGCCTTTTCCGGGAATTCCGTCTTTTGCTAGCGTGTTACAGTCCTCTAGTGGTGGAAAAAACCGAATCAAACGTAAAGTTCCTGACCCTTCCGATAGTGTGCAGTTCATCCAAAGTTCTAAAACTCCGGCTACTTTTTCTGAAGAAGGTGGTCTGCTCCGTTCCGGAAAGCGCCGCAGAATTGATAATGCGAATAAACCAGCTCGTTCTTCCAGTATTCTCCCACTCCTGTACAATCTCCAGTGCCGGTCTCACCGCAGCGTAAGTCTAATGCGGTTACCAAAATTGAGCAAACTGTCCTTTTCAAGCCTAAACAAGAACAATCCGCAGAGGTAACTAAGGCTGACATTTGCGCTAAACTCGATCCTGCGGAATTCTCTGTGAAGGATGTTCGGTTAAGGGAAAATGGTGTTGTCACTGTGAGGTGTGAGACCAGCGGCCACGCAGTGAAATTAGCTGCAGCCGCCTCTAATATTCTCGACGGGAATTATTGCGTTGAAAGCCAGAAGCCCTTGAAACCACGAGTTAAAATAATTGGCATTTCCAAGGATATTGACGAAGAGGAATTGATTCCTAAGTTGAGAAAGCAGAACCCCGGAACGAATGCTCTCGATCTGAAATTAATCCGAATACACAAAAACGAGTCGCAAAAACGCAATCATATGTTGGCCATACTGGAAACAGATGCTCGTGGGTTCGATGATTTAATCAAACGGCAGAGAGTAAACATCGGATGGGAAAGGTGCAGAGTCGTGGAGGCTACGGATGTGCTGCGTTGCTTCAATTGCTCGGAATATGGTCACAAAGCTGCTTCCTGCAAAAATCCTTCATGCTGCCCGAGGTGTGCTGGTGATCATCAGGTGAATGAGTGCCTTGCCGATTATTTGAAGTGTAATAACTGCCATGTATTGAATTCAAAACGGAGTTCGCCTTACGACCAACTACTCGACGTAAACCATGCCTCTTGGAGTACTGACTGTCCCATTTTCGCCAAGCGACTTAAATCGGCTCGACAACGCATAGATTTTTCTACCTAGCAATTAGGAGAGTATGCTGACAGTAGGGAGTCTCTTTATTCCGGCCATCAAGCAGCAGTGCATCATTCATCTAAAAATCCTCTCGATCGGACACCGGGACGCACACTTGCCCCCAGCCTTGTGGAAGGTCCCTATCCGCTCATCACAGTCGAGCCCATCCAGCCTGCGATCATCAGCCGTCCAGGCCCTGTGTTTGAGGCAGGTAAGGGGACCTTCCAACAGCGATTATCAGGCAAGTACGCTCTCAATACGTTCAGTCCATCTTCCAAAAGAGTCCTGCTTCCAGCCTACGCGCAGCGACATCTCACTCATCGGAATATCCTCTCGATCGGACACCGACGCACACTTGCCCCCAGCCTTGTGGAAGGTCCCTATCCGCTCATCACAGTCGAGCCCATCCAGCCTACGATCATCAGCCGTCCTGGCCCTGTGTTTGAGGCAGGTGAGGGACCTTCCAACAGCGATTATCAGGCAAGTACGCTCTCAATACGTTCGGTCCATCCTCCAAAAAGCCTCCATTTTCCAGCCTACGCGCAGCGACGTCTCTCTCATCTGAATATCCTCTCGATCGGACACCGGGACGCACACTTGCCCCCAGCCTTGTGGAAGGTCCCTATCCGCTCATCACAGTCGAGCCCATCCAGCCTGCGATCATCAGCCGTCCCGGCCCTGTGTTTGAGGCAGGTGAGGGGACCTTCCAACAGCGATTATCAGGCAAGTACGCTTTCGATACGTTCGGTCCATCCTCCAAAAAGCCACCTGTTTCCAGCCCACGCTCAGCGACGTCTCTCTCATCTGAATATCCTCTCGATCGGACACCGGGACGCACACTTGCCCCCAGCCTTGTGGAAGGTCCCTATCCGCTCATCACAGTCGAGCCCATCCAGCCTACGATCATCAGCCGTCCCGGCCCTGTGTTTGAGGCAGGTGAGGGGACCTTCCAACAGCGATTATCAGGCAAGTACGCTCTCAATACGTTCGGTCCATCCTCCAAAAAGAGTCCTGTTTCCAGCCCACGCGCAGCAACGCCTCACTCACCAGAATATCCTCTCGATCGTACACCGGTACGCACATTTGCCCCCAACCTTGTGGAAGGTCTGGCAGGTGAAGGGACCTACCAACAACGAGCATCAAGCAACGAAAACAGTGGTCTGCGTATCTACTATCAGAATGTTCGCGGGCTTCGTACCAAAATCGATGACTTCTTTTTGGCGGTATGCGAAGAAGATTACGATGTCGTTGTATTAACCGAAACTTGGCTGGATGACGTCATACATTCAGCACAGCTTTTGGAAACCACTACTCGGTGTTCAGAACTGATCGCAATCCTCGGAATAGCCGTAAAACCCGTGGTGGTGGTGTACTCATTGCAGTTTTGGCAAAGTTCAATTGTGTTCGTGAATCCGCTGTCGTCAGTGATACCCTTGAACAGTTGTGGGTTCGTGTCAATATGACCGGTTTCATTATCAGCATTGGGGTTGTGTACTTGCCACCTGATCGTATGAACAATCTTGATGATATTCAACGCCATCTAGATTCTATCGAAACGGTTACTTCTACTCTCAGAGCTAGCGACAAGGTCTTGCTTCTCGGTGACTACAATCAATCTGCTATTCGGTGGTGTTCGGGTGAAAATTCCTACCCATCAGTAGACTTGATACGCTCTCGTCTATCAGAATCCAGTTGCGTATTGTTGGACGGATTCAACTTTCATGGATTGACCCAGATCAATCCCATTGTTAACTCAAATGGTCGTGTACTTGATCTGGTACTGGTTAATGATGCAGTGTTGCCAAGTTGCACAATACACCCTGCTGTTGAGCCGCTGACACTTGTAGATGTCAACCATCCTCCGCTTACCTTGGAGGTGTCGTACGTGCCGCCCATTACCTTTGAGTCTGGACATGATTCGAGCAGTTATAACTTCCGAAAAGCAGATTACTCTGCACTGAATGAAATGCTACTTGCAGTTGATTGGGATTGCATCAATTCTTTCGATAACGTCGACGATGCCGTGGACTTTTTCACCGACAGTATCGTTCGTGCATTTGCTATTCATGTTCCGATTGTAGGACCTGCACGGAAGCCTGCGTGGTCCAACCACAGATTACGAATACTTAAACGTCGCCGTTCTTCTGCACTTCGTAGATACTGCAATTATCGTTCCACGTACAACAAGCAGCAGTTCAATAGTGCCAGCAGTGTATACAGAAGTTATAATCAGTTTTTGTATTCCCGATACATCAGCCGCACACAACGAAATCTGCGTCTAAATCCCAAGCAATTCTGGAAATTTGTTAGGTCCAAACGGAACGAAGATGGTCTTCCTACGTCAATGCAACTGAATGGTGTCTCTGCTGACACTCCCGCTGACAAATGCGAGCTCTTTGCTACACAGTTCAAGACCTCCTTCAACGATTTCGCAGCTCCGCTCTCTCATGCCGTTGAGGCTTCTCGCGACGCTCCTCGTGATGTACTGGATTTAGACATCTTTCCCATCAGTGATGAAAATGTGTGCCGGGCGATTCGAAACTGAAATTTTCTTTCCGTGCTGGGCCGGACGGGATACCCGCTGCTTTGCTGCGCCGGTGTTCAAGTGCTTTTATCAAACCGTTAGCAAAAATCTTCAATCTCTCGCTTCGAACCAGAAAGTTTCCCATGCGCTGGAAATCGTCATACCTTTTCCCAGTACACAAGAGAGGGAACAAATGCGATGTGAGCAACTATCGTGGAATAACCACTCTCTCCGCTTGTTCGAAAGTTTTCGAAATCATAGTGAACGACACGCTCTTCACTTGCTGCAAGCAGTACATCTCAACGGACCAGCATGGATTTTTCCCTAAGAGATCGGTCGCGACCAACTTGACAGAATTCACAACAACTTGCATTGAGGCTCTTGATAACGGGCGGCAAGTGGATGCTGTATATATAGATCTCAAAGCTGCTTTTGACCGTGTTGATCATGGTATTCTACTTAGTAAACTGGAGAAGTTGGGCGTTTCCTCTGCGTGCGTGGATTGGTTTAGATCCTACCTGACGGATAGAAAATTGCGTGTGAAAGTCGGATCATCTTTTTCGGATCCTTTCGTTACTCCATCTGGGGTACCAGTAATCTGGGACCATTATTGTTTTCAATATTTGTCAACGATGTGACACTGGTGCTACCACCTGGAGTGAGGCTACTCTATGCTGACGATGCAAAGATATACATTGTCGTCAATAGTCTTGAGGACTGCATTAAACTACAAATACTTTTATCCCGTTTAGAGGGGTGGTGCGAGCGAAACCATTTGTCACTCAGTATCCATAAATGTCAGACAATAACGTTCAGCAGAAAACGAAAACCTATTATTTACAATTACATGCTGGCTGGGACAGCTCTTGAGCGAGTGCAACAAATCAGGATCTTGGAGTTATACTTGACGACGCACTAACCTTCCGTTTCCACTACGATTACGTGATTTCTAAGGCAAACCGACAACTTGGCTTCATAATGAAAATCGCCAAAGGATTTCGTGACCCATACTGCCTGCGATCGCTCTATTGTGCGCTTGTACGATCAACACTGGAGTTTGCTGTCACTGTGTGGTGCCCTTATCAAGCCACCTGGATCTCGAGGATCGAATCTGTGCAAAAAGTTCGTGCGCTTTGCTTTGCGCAATCTTCCTTGGCGTGATGGTCAACATTTCACCCATATGAAAACCGCTGTCGGCTGCTTGGGCTGGATACTTTAAATGTTCGACGCCGTGTGGCACAGGCCATGTTCGTAGCGAAAATCCTCAATGGTGCTTTTGACTCTCCAGCAATACTTAGTAAGATGAATTTTTACGCTCCTATGCGTCCGCTGAGGAGAAGGGACTTCATTCAGCTTGGTGCTCGAAACAGTCGATATGGTCAGCATGATCCAGTTCGATATATGTCATCCAATTTCAACGCAGTGTTCCACCTCTTTGATTTTAATCTATCGCCAGCAAATCTACAGCGAGTTTTCACAACACACTTTCGAGACACCGTTTGACACAAACGTAGTTTGTTAAGTTCTGTTTTACTGTAGTGATTAATTCTTGTGTATTATGATTATGTATTATGTGTATGCTTGTTAGATTCAGTGATAAGTTTTACCCTTGTAGTCATTGAGACATCAGATGTCAGATGACAATTACTACTAAATAAATGTTAAATGTTAAATGTTAAATGAGAAAAAAAATTGTCGGTTAAGTGTGTACACTGAGCTTATTTCCCATCTAAATTATATGTGCAACGCACATATATTTTTGCAATCAAGCTTTGCAAATAATTTTTATTGGTCTTGCACATAAAACTTGAAATTTAGGAACTGATTAATTTTATGTGCAGCGCACCCGTAAAATAAATGCACATACAATAGGATTTCATTGGCTTTCCCATTATATTTTAAATGCAGCTGCAAATGTTATTCGTGTGGGCTGCTTCATAAACCAAATGGAATATTTCAAGTTTTGTTCGAATCATAAATTCAAATTTGAATAAAACCAACATAATATATTTTTATTTGATATTGTTTATTGTCTCATAGAAAACGTATTATGGTTGCGATGCTCAAAGTTATTTTCTATACAAACCGTTTTCAGATATTGGGAATAGCAACAGTTACAAACAGTAACAAAAGTTGCTTGCCTTCGTCGACAGGTTTAATTTGCAAATAGACATTTTCGATCCGCACCCGCGGCTCGCAACGCGTTTTGTATTTGCCACCTTGAGAAGTTTGATGGTCCGTAAGCTTGGGTTGAGCCCCTGCTTACGTAGTTTGTGTATGCGCCACTCATGGCTAACCTGTTCACAACGCCTGCAAAATAATATAATTTAGAAACAAAATGAACGCCATCAACTATTATTGCTATAAAATACATAATCAATCACCGCCTGCAAAGTTGCTACGGAAGTTATGGCGAAAAACGGTAATGAATAATTCCCCGCTATTGATGACGAAACAACTCTTGTCCGCCGCCGGCGACTGTTGTCGATCTGCTGGTGAAAAATTCTGGCACACTCGCTGGCACAGCGGAAATTTTTCCGCGTTTACGATGCGTCGCGGCTCTTCGTTCATGCACACATTAATGGCAGGAAATCGTACGGATCTGGAAAAGAAAATTTATGAGAAGGAATTCTGTTTAACAAATTGATTTTACTTACATTATTTAGTAGCGAGAAGAATATTCCAGCCAACAGTCCACCATGTTGTAAAGAAAGAAAGTATTGTATTTGTTCTTGAATTTTATATGCTAGTATTAATAGTTCTTAACTATGGATCATTGCACATAAAATTCATTGTTAGGTCCAGTAGAATATAAATAAATTACCTTTATATTGTATATGATTAAGTATTAAATATCGTTGATGATTAATAAATTATGAATGCTGCACATAAATTCGGAATGAAGTCAGTCGAATCTATTTTATGTGATTCACGCATATAAAATATAATGGTAGTTTGATCTCAGTGTAGAACCTCCAAGAAACATATTAATTACAAAGGTCTTATATTTGATCTCCAATCTCAAAAGCGTAACATCCATGGTCTGAAAATGTGGTATCTTCATGGAGTTCAACCTGTCTCATATATTCACCCAGAATAATAATTTCTCATTCTAGAGAACTTGCCTGCAAACCGCAAACGTTGACCACTCCAAGATGAATACACAGCTAGGTGTTTCAATGTGCTCAATTTATGGACGAGAAGAAGGCGGGGTGAAAAATTCATTTTCGGTGCAAAACATAAACAAACCGGCTGGCTCTCCCATACTAAAATCCAAGATGGCTGAATCGTGAATTTGGCAGATTGGAACACCTAGTGGTGTATTCGTCTTGGACCACTCTATGGTACCCAACAGCTATAGTGATACTTCAGTCCCACCATCTTTCCACGGAAATGCATCCTCCAATCTGTGCACTTATTGTGCGTTCAAGCGTTCAAGCCATGGAACCTTATGCGAGATTGGTGTTACGGTCGGTGAAAATCTCTAATAAAATCGTAGATATTTATTCTCCCAACTTTTTTTTTACATTTAGCTGCTACACGTGGGTTGGCATTCGTGAATGACTGATAATCAACTACACAAGTATGTTGGTGTAAGACTTTTCTACAGCGCGTCACAATGCCACAACACTGCCGGCTGGTCCTACTGGTAAGACCTGCTGCGAGCCTGACTCTTTGGGACCCATGTTTTAAGGGACGAAGCGGATGACAGAATATTAACTGGTCACGGCGACACTATTTAGACACTTATAGTACGTTCAGATTATGAGCTATATCACTTGATATAGCGAATCTTGACATGAGATGCCATATGCATTATTTCCAGTGAAAACTAGATGTACAAACACTGATGTCAAGATGCTCTATATCAAGTGATATAGCTCATAATCTGAACGTACTATTATAGCCTATTCAGATTACGCCATTAATGACATCCCGCATAAATGAAAACCATCTACAGTATTCTTGCTACTATTCACTCGCATTAAGGAGTACTGTAGCTAATTGTGTAATCATAGATGTACAATGTAACTATATGTTGACATAGAATCAATACCATACAGCATGTTTCATCGATAGTATCATATGTAATAATGTCATATTTTATTGTTTATTTATAGTGCCTTATCTTCCGTTCTTTCGAAATAAACAATAATAAACTGTAAATAATTTATACAAGGTATGTCAACAACATGATATATGGCTGTGAAATAATTATGTATCTTCTAAATCTAGTTTTGTTTTGTTCCGGTGTTGAATCACAGTTAAGAATTATATCTTCCAATGATAAATATGCGATTAACATATTAGTTCAGCAATGATGCTTAAAAGACCACAGAATTATTTTCCCGTGTAGCTGTTGTTGATTTCGTTGGACAAAACTAGTTCGGTGGAATCAAAATGTTCCTTGTTCAGTTGTTTTGCTGAACTTTCTACTTACTTTTTGTACTTAAAATCATTGGTAAGTAATGAAATTTGTGTAATCCATTCAAATGGTGTTAAATAACAAAATTTTTCTTCAATTCTCAACAGTTATGATTGCGAAAAAGTGTGGAAGAAGAGCTCCCTTAGTCCCAAAATAACGTGATATTGGTAAGTATTTTGTTAATAAGATATGTACTCTGCATATTTATAGTGTAGGGGTTTTCCTCCTGCGTGTTTTGTAGGTAAATTTCGGATTCTCTTGCATGCAGCTTCCCGGATGCCCAAAGAAAAAGCAAAGACAAGCTGGCTCAATTTTACTTTGCTTATATTTTATTTTCAAGGAGATCAAAATATATATCTTACAAATAAATAACTAAGATGTATCAAACACTTGTATTCTTTTTTGTGAGAGAAATGATAACTAATTTCCTTTTACTATAGGTAAGGTAAGGGATACGGTGTGCCGATTTTTGTCATATAATTCTACTATTTGCATACTATATTTCATATTGTTCTCACCTCAAACACGGATTATAACTGGACCATACCACATGTTGTATTATGAAATTAATGTACTGAAAATGCCCTTTTTATACGGTAATTATACTTAACCGCCCATTACCCGTATGCCAATAACAACATACCATACTGTGAATATCATTTATGGTGAGGTTGGTGTATCTTTAGTATAAATAACAGCCAGAACAGTAGAGGTAAAGTTATTTATAGTCATGAACGTTTTGAGAAATAATCCACATATGGTTCATGATTATGCGGGATAATAATTGGCGTTTCAGGGTAAATACGCTTTATGATGTCATTATTTACGTAATATTCCATACATTTTGCGCTGTCAAAAGATACCCGCTAAAAAAAGTCATGAAGAATTTATTACGAACAATTATTACGAGAGAGCTTTCGTTCTAACTGGGATGCAGGAGAAATTCAACAAAACAAAACTGACAAGCGTCACGCTCTCTTTGCCAGAGAGAAAATTCTCTGTTTTCATTTCGTTTCGTAGTTGACAGTCATGCTCTTTCTATCGCAGCAGGGTCGAATGCATGTTAGATGGAAATCTTCTGAGCGCTGAAGAATAACTCAGATTGTGATGGTTTTGTGGAAAGCATTTTATATGAGGGACGATTCAAATATGACGTCCACTACTTTTTGAGATTTCTAGACCCCCCCTCCCCCCTCTGTCACGCTTTTTTGTATACCTAGTATATGCAGTGTCACAAAATCTTAGACCCCCTCCCCCCCTAAAACCTGTGACATCATTGTTGAACGACCCCTGATGGAAAATAATGATGATAATTATTTATTCTCCACTTATTCAACATGAATTGTTTAAAAAACAGATGCTCTCTAGAATTAACATGAAGTATTTAACTTAAACCTAGATTTAATAGAACAAATCGAATAAATTTTCAAAGTTCAAGGGCCAATGCGGAAGACAATTTAAAACGTAGGAATGGTTGTAAACGAATATATTTGATGAATAAACATGATTTCATAAATTGCTTCAATTTTGCTCCTTGAATGGCTTAATATACTTTAGATTTCAACATTTTTCACGTGAGACAACTGTACGATTTGAATGGGATGTATATATAAAGTAGAATAACCTTAAATAAAACATGGATTGGTAATGCATTAATTCATCCAAAATCCAGTTTAAATTATATCACATTCACACGATTCGATTTTGTTAGAAGCTGTATCATTGATTGTGGAGTAGAACGCAATGGTTCAGTTTCCATATTTGAAAAAAAATTGCTGAGTTGCCCTTCATACAAGGAGATACTGGTGCAAATACATTTTGGTTCGATAATATTTCTTGAAAATTGGTCCAATCGTCCTTTTTTATTTATTTGTGAGAATTCCAAAAGTATCTAAATTTTTCTATCAAACCTCCGTTCGATCGTAGTACAGAATCAAAATACTTTTTAAACTTAAAATAAATTGTGGAATAGTCTGATTCCCCGAAGAACGGCGCACCCAACTAATGAATGTAGCCTCGCTCATTATCCTTAATGAGAGCTTCAAATATTCTTCGAAAATCCTTTTCATATTTTTTTTATATTTTTTTCGTAGAAACTTTGCTCAGAAAAATGTTCGATTGTCGCCACACAAATGCTTGATTTCGCCAATTAAATTTTAAAACTCTCCTTGAATTCAACCCTGTATTAGCGTGCAAATGAGGAAACATGGAAACGTCAAGATATATTATCTTGCTGCAGTCTGAACACCTCGTAATAATTGGATACCCTCTCACTTAACAAAGTCATAAATAGCCCAATCTGAATAGGCTATTAGGCTGTGAACCATTCCACCGATTCGTTTAACTTTTAGTTAAAATTTGACAGTTCGATGGTTATTTCGCCGATGGTTATTTTTTTATTTTTTAAACCTATTGGATTTTGAAATTTCTCGCTAATAATCGTTATTTTAATATTGAAGACATTTGAAGACATTTTTAAACGACTGTGAAGACATATATGTCATATATGAAAATATCTTCTGGCATCCCTGTTTCCGACAGAGGAGAGAGGACCGACACTCAGTTATGCTACGTTTTGACAAGGCAAGTGAGTTGAACAACTCAGTTGAATTCAGGTACTGACATCATATTGTTTATGCTACGTTTTGACAGGGCAAGTGAGTTGAACAACTCAGTTGAATTCAATTGATTTGCCAAAAGTTGAACATGTTCAACTTTCTTTTCGTTCAAGTGAATTGAATTAAGGTGTTTACACGTTCAGTTCGCGTTCGATTCAAGCGACTTGCTCAATTCACTTGCCTTGTCTAAACGTAGCATTAGCCCATCGCCAGATCGTAGCCAGGATGTCCTGGGCTATATTTTTTTCATACTGCATTTCAATGATGACAGCGGTCTATGTCTATTGATGATGATGACACCGAGCTTGTCACCGGCTCGGTTGAATTCAATTGATTCTGCCAAAAGTTGAACATGTTCAACTTTCTTTTCGTTCAAGTGAATTGAATTAACGTGTTTACACGTTCAATTCGCGTTCGATTCAAGCGACTTGCTCAATTCACTTGCTTTGTCTAAACGTAGCATTAGGGTCTCGCCGACATTTCTCACCAACACGAACGCAGGTTCGTGGCTGCAAACAATCCCATTTGATTTTGCCGTGCCATGACAGCTGCTCGTGGTTGCAAACAAACCGAGTAAAAGTGTGAGTGAAACGTGCGTGTACGTATACGATCGCTGAAAGCCTAGTTGGATTTTGGATTCGTTGGATGTTGGATTCCAAGTTCTGCGACTCGGTCGGTTCGGTCGGTTCGGCAATTTTTTATAAAGGAAACCTCTAGAAGTGTTGTGGTTTCCTTTCTCCAAGTACCTCTTCGTCATCGTCGTAATTTTCACGATTTTTAGATTAGCTAAGTCTTATCAGGTAGGTACTTATAAAAAGCAACACAGTTCTGAGAAGCAGTTTTATCATTTATTTGTGTGCCTTAAAAGTGTTTTGAATAATCAGTTCTTTGCAGACGAATTCATTTGATACTTTTTCGCTTCTTTGGGCGTAATTTGAGTGGTAACCGGAGACGGAGTAGATCCCTGATAAAGATGGCGAGCGTTGAGGCCGAGAAACGACTCCGAAGGTTCTCCTTTCGCGATGATGAAATCAAACTGCAAGTATTGAATAGTCCTTTTGTTGCGAAATCAGAAATCGATGTTATCAACATACTGGGTCAAGCAATGAATATGCCACTCCAAGAGTTCAAAGATGAGCAGGAGGAAAAGCTCCTTGATGGAAAAATTTGTATGTTTTCAAGTAAGAATCAAAACGCCTTGCGGAAGATAACAAAACAGATGAGAACTTATCGCTTCCAGTTGATTCCCCTGGTACTGGTGGTAAAAAAGATGGCTCGAAGTTTTTTCGAAACGTTACTTATAAAAGTCCACTGTTCTCCCAATGAATATTCGTATGTCGATGTCGCTGGAAGAATTTACGATAGCTTCAACAAATTTCTGGACGAAAACAAGTTCCCGCGTGGGACTCTGTTCTACCCGGAGCGTGGAAATTTGAGCCTCAATATACATAACAAACTACGAATCGAGCGCTATGCAGTGGGAGCATCAAACGCTGATAAACAGGATATGGATGCATTTGTTGGACTGCTCGGTATCACGGGATCAATTGGGTGTATATTCGCGACCGGCGGAATGGCCATACCACAGACAAACAGACATAACACATTGAATATTCACTCATCAAATTCATCGTCATTTAAACGCTAACGACATCTGTTGATCTCAGTTAGTTAGGCAAATCACGAACCAGATGGCAGTAGTGAGCAAACGTCAAACTCGAGTAAATCCGATGCGCGCGCTACTAGTAACCGATTGGCCAACTAATGATTATTTGAATTGACCAGTAAATCAGTGAACGATGGAAATTTGACGAGTGTTATGTCTGTTTGTCTGTGGCCATACCTTTCGCGTTGGTGACCGGCATATCCGCCCTGTACGCAACGAAACGAGGAATCGAAAATTTGGTGGATGCCGATCAGCACGGCATATCGGTGAATCCGTTTGAGGTTTGTAAATTGCGTTCATGTTGATGCCGAAAAAGCTCAACTGGCATGTGATTACTCTTGTGTTGAACTTTGATATTTTCATAGAACCTGGGACCAGAGAACGGTTCTTTAACATTCCCCAGAAAACCACTTCCAGAATGTACCACGATTTTTTTACGTCGTTCGGACGCTGCTGTCCGACATGAATTTTGGGTTAGGTGTGAAATGATTAAATAAATGAATATAATAAATAATTACCTTTAAGTATTAGGAAAAATTACACGAGAGTAGAGCGTTCGCCTCGTGCGAAAATGAAAATACTCGAACTATTTAAATTGATATTGAAAAAAGTTGAATATAAAATTATAAAATGAGTTTTTTTTTTGCTGCATTAGAAATTGCGCATTTTATAACTTCACTTTTAAATTACCGTCAAACGGGGTGTCTTGCAACAGCGGGGTGACTTGCAACACTTGGGTTTTCCACAAGTTTTTGTTTTTTTTTTACAATAAAAATATACCCAAACATCGACCTATGTCATCCGTAGACGCATCTAGTTGGTATTTTTTTTTTAAATTTGTCCCTCTGAGGGGTGACTTGCAGCAGCTGATACACGATAGTTTATTTTCCAAAAACTGCTGATTCAGTTTTCAAACCTTTTTTTTCAAACTGGCATTGATTTTATGTTACAGAATTCCTTTATCATGCCGCAAAATTACAAGAAACCTGCAGGAAGTTGCATGTATGCTAATTTTTCAAAGAAAACTTTGATGAAGGCAGCGCTAGAAGTTAAAAGCAAATCGTTTATCCGGGAAGCCGCTTGGTGGTACGATTTGTCCCTAACAACAATTTTACATGATCCTAATACAGAAAACAGTAAAACTAAGACTTACGTTGGTCAAACAGACCTAATTCATTTCATTTATTTAGTCTACATCTAAACAGATAACACTGAATCAACAATTTGACGCCACAATACACGGTTCGAGGCCGCATCTCTCCATCCTCGAATACGCCCTACGCTCGCCAAGTCGTTCTGCACCTGGTCTGCCCATCTCGCTCGCTGCGCTCCACGTCGTCTCGTACCTGCCGGATCGGAAGTGAACACCATCTTTGCAGGGTTGCTGTCCGGCATTCTTGCAACATGCCCTGCCCATCGTACCCTTCCGGCTTTAGCTACCTTCTGGATACTGGGTTCGCCGTAGAGTTGGGCGAGCTCATGGTTCATTCTTCGCCGCCACACACCGTCTTCTTGCACACCGCCAAAGATGGTCCTTAGCACCCGTCTCTCGAATATTCCGAGTGCTTGCAAGTCCTCCTCGAGCATTGTCCATGTTTCATGTCCGTAGAGGACAACCGGTCTTATTAGCGTCTTGTACATGACACATTTGGTGCGGTGGCGAATCTTTTTTGACCGCAGTTTCATCTGGAGCCCGTAGTAGGCCCGACTTCCACAGATTATGCGCCTTCGTATTTCACGACTGACATTGTTATCAGCCGTTAGCAAGGATCCGAGGTAGACGAATTCCTCGACCACCTCGAAGGTATCCCCGTCTATCGTAACGCTGCTTCCCAGACGGGCCCTGTCGCGCTCTGTTCCGCCCACAAGCATGTACTTTGTCTTTGAGGCATTCACCACCAGTCCAACTTTTGTTGCTTCACGTTTCAGGCGGGTGTACAATTCTGCCACCTTTGTAAATGTTCTGCCGACAATGTTCATGTCATCCGCGAAACAAATAAATTGACTGGATCTGTTGAAAATCGTACCCGGCTGTTACACCCGGCTCTCCGCATGACACCTTCTCAGGGTTGTAAATATTCGGCAGCACTGGATGAAGGTGATGTTTTTTTATATCATTTTTTTATTTTCTTCCTGCTTTGAAATCAACCTCACATTCCCGGAGAGGCAGAAAAGTAAACAAAGAACTCACATCACCCACAGCGCCGCGAAGATGAAATGTACCACAGCAAAATGTACACATTCACCCAGCAAATTGAAAAATTCACCACGCGTTTAAATGGGCCACTCACAGTCATACGGTAAGGCGCGAACTGAGCAGCATGTCAGAGCGACTTGTGAGTGGCTGAATGCGAAATTTAATAGTCGGTGTTGGAAATGATTTTCGGCTGCACCCAGTCGCACTCACCACGGCGGCGATGAAGGCGACAGCAGATTTTACTGAGATCCATGTTTTTCACTGCATTGACTGTGAAATTTTTTCTACCCTGCACCTTCTAGCGCAATGTTGAACAACAGGCACGAAAGTCCATCACCTTGTCTTAGTCCCCGGCGCGATTCGAACGAACTGGAGTGTTCACCCGAAATCTCCACACAGTTTTGCACACCATCCACCGTTGCTTTGATCAGTCTGGTAAGCTTCCCAGGGAAGCTGTTTTCGTCCATAATTTTCCATAGCTCTACGCGGTCTATACTGTCGTATGCCGCCTTGGAATCAACGAACAGATGATGCGTTGGGACCTGGTATTCACGGCATTTTTGAAGGATTTGCGTACAGTAAAGATCTAGTCTGTTGTCGAGCGGCCGTCAACGAAGCCGACTTGATAACTTCCCACGAACTCAGTCACTAATGGTGACAGACGACGGAAGATGATCTGGGATATCACTTTGTAGGCGGCATTAAGGATGGTGATCGTTCGAAAGTTCTCACACTCCAGCTAGTCGCCTTTCTTGTAGATGGGGCATATGACCCCTTTCTTCCACTCCTCCGGTAGCTGTTCAGTTTCCCAGATTCTGACTATCAATTTGTGCAGGCCAGTGGCTAGCTTTGCCGGGCCCATCTTGATTAGCTTAGCTCCGATACCATCCTTACCAGCTGCTTTATTGGTCTTTAGCTGTTGGATGGCATCCTTAACTTCCCCAAGGTGGGGGCTGGTTGGCTTCCATCGTCCGCTGAACTGACGTTGTCATCTCCTCCGCTGCATTGACTTTCACTGCCTGTACTCTCAGCGCCATTCAAATGTTCCTCGTAGTGCTGCTTCCACCTTTCGATTACCACACGTTCGTCCGTCAAGATGCTCCCATCCTTATCCCTTTACGGGTTGCGTTGAGCTTCTGATAGAACTTGCGTGTTTCTTGAGAACGGCACAGCTGTTCCATCTCATCGCACTCCGCTTCTTCCAGGCGGCGTTTCTTCTCCTGAAAAAGGCGAATCTGCTGTCTCCGCTTCCGTCTATAACGTTCCACGTTCTGCCGGGTACCTTGCTGCAGCGCGACCGCCTGCAGTGCGTCCTTCTCCTCCAGAATCTGTCTGCACTCTTCGACGAACCAATCGTTCCGTCGACTTCGTTCCATATACCCGACGTTGTTCTCCGCTGCGTCGTTAATGGCTGCTTTGACTGTATTCCAGCAGTCTTCAAGAGGGACCCCATCGAGCTCACCCTCTTCCGGCAACGCTGGCTCGAGATGCTGCGCGTATGCAGTGGCCACATCAGGTTGCTTCAGTCGCTCTAGGTCGTACCTCGGCGGTCGTCGGTACCGGACATTGTTGATGACGGATAGTTTTGGGCGCAGTTTAACCATCACCAGATAATGGTCAGAGTCGATGTTAGCGCCACGATATTTCCTGACGTCGATAATGTCGGAGAAGTGCCGTCCATCAATCAGAACGTGGTCGATTTGTGATTCTGTCTGCAGTGGTGATCTCCAGGTGTACCGATACGGGAGGCTGTGTTGGAAGTAGGTGCTGCGAATGGCCATATTCTTGGAGGCAGCGAAATCAATTAGTCGTAGGCCGTTTTCGTTCGTCAGCCGGTGTGCGCTGAACTTCCCAATAGTCGCTCTAAACTCCTCCTCTTGGCCAACCTGAGCGTTCAAATATCCTATGATGATTTTGACGTCGTGGCTTGGGCAGCTATCGTACTCACGTTCCAGCTGCGCGTAGAATGCGTCCTTATCACCATCAGTGCTTCCGGAGTGTGGGCTATGGACGTTGATTATGCTGAAGTTGAAGAACCGGCCTTTGATCCTCAACCTGCACATTCTCTCGTTGATCGGTCACCACCCGATCACGCGCCTTTGCATGCGACACTCAATAAGATTTGCACCTCCGGAGAGGAGCAACCCCCCCCCCCCTTCCCTGTCAGCATACGACCATAGTTCCCACCGGGGTTGGTTACCCGATCTTCTCTAAGGTTTCTCGTATCCCGGCCTGCACCGCGGGGAGGTAGGGATAGGAGTTGCTGGGTAAGAAGCTAAGGACCGCGAGATGGGGTCTATTCTCTGTGGGTCTATTTTATTCCTTCAGGTACGCGAAGTACCAATGGTACGCTTTACCCAGCATTTGCCGTGCCGTCAGCTTCGATTTGATTTTTTTATATTGTTATCTGAGTTTTAAAATATAATATATTATGACGGCCTTTAGGAGGCGCTAGTGTGTTTTTTTTTTTAAATTTGATAACTTAACTACTATGTACACTAATATTTACAATAAAAATTTGACAACCTAGATTGGAACTAGCGCCCTAAGCGCTTCTTGGTCCGAGTGCAAGCAACGGACCCTAAACTTTTCTTTACACTCACCAAAGCGTTCTTGTAAGGTCTTTATCCCGGCCAGACGGTGGACTTCGGATGTTCTTGTCCTGGGAGGGGTGTTGAGGATCATCCTCAGGAATTTGTTTTGGACCCGTTGAAGTTCGCCGCGTTGATACAGATCTTCCAGCTGGTGAGGTACTCTGTCAGGGCATCCAGGCCTCGTTGGAGTTTTGCCATTAGCGCTCTGATCACTCTACCGTTGTAGACGATGGAGGTGTCATCTGCGAACAGAGACAGAATGCCACCTTCTGGAGGTTCTGGCATGTCGGAGGTGAACAGATTAAAAAGCACGGGCCCGAGGATACTGTCCTGGGGGACGCCTGCGACGATGTTGTGCGCATTGGAACTCGCTCCGCTGATTGAGACCCGGAATGTCCTTGCCGACAGGTAATTGTTGATGATTTTCACCAGGCAGCTGGGAAGATTGTAGCGTTGTAGTTTGTACACCAGGCCATCATGCCTTACATTGTCAAATGCCTTCTCGACATCGAGTAAGGCCATGGCGGATGTTTTTGAGACAAACTTGTTCCGTCTGAGGACGTTGGTGTACAGTTGACCGACCGCGTCGGAAACCAAACTGTTCCTCAGTGATGAATAGCTTGGATAACCCTGAGAGAAGGCTGATGAGACGATAAATTCTGGGGGAGGAAGGATCCTTCCCAGGCTTCCGGATGGGGATGACTTTCGCTGACTTCCAGGACGATGGGAAGTAGCTGAGCCGGAGACACTGATTAAAGATCAGCGAGAGGTGCTCAAAGAACGGAGCACTCATGTGTTTGAGCTCGAGATTCAGGATGCTGTCGAAGCCTGGGGCCTTCATATTCTTCGATGATTTGATATAGGCCGTCAATTCGCCAGCTGAGATCTTTAACTCCTCCGACAAGTCGTTGGGAATCAAATGGATGTTGTTAGCATGCTCGGTGACGGCTGCTTCGTGTGGACTGACGATGTTCTGCCCAAGATTGTGTGAGCTGACGAAGTGACGACCTATTTCAGCGACCTTCTCTGCAGGAGTTATCAAGCGATCCTTAGAGCCATTATTGTCTAGTGGGATCAAAGGTGGAATGGGCCGAGGCTTGGATTTTAGAATTTTGGTCATTTCCCAGAACGGCTTAGCATAATCTGGGAGAGTGCGGATCTTATTCGAGAAGTCGTTATTTTTTGAGGTCCACCATTCTGGCCTTGATATTTTTTTGTGATTCGATTGCAGCGTGCCTTAAGCTCAGGCAGTCCAGCACGCTGAAACTGCCTGCGAGTGACATTCCGCAATCGAATCAAATCTTTGGTTAGTGTATCGATGGTTAAGGAGTTGCTTACCTGCCGAGCCGTCGGGACATGCTGCTCTCTGGCCACCGAGATTGCCTCATCGATGGCGCACAGTTGGCGGTCGTCTCCGGACGCACCTCGTAATTAATGGTGTTGTCGACGCATTGCTGGAACCGCTGCCAGTTCACTGGATGGTAGTTTCGCCGTAACTGCTGGTGCCGATTGACCGAGGAGCCCACTTCCGCCACCACCGGATAGTGTTCCGAGCTGAGCTCCTGGTAGACGACCGGCTGCGAGACGTGGTCGTTCATGTTTGTTATTTAGAGGTCGAGGGTTGCGTGGACACCGGACCGACTCAGCCGAGTGGGGGAATCCGGGCTCAAGATCGTGTAGTGGCCTTCCTCCATGTCGTTGCTCCAGATGGTGCCGTTTCGATTGCCGCGACTGTTGCCCCAGGCTTGATGTTTGGCATTTAGGTCGCCGGCAATGATATACTGGCCTTGCCTCCGCGTAAGCTTGACGATGTCCCTTCGAAGGGCAGCCGATGATCCATCGCCGGCTTTGGCTTGCGTTGGACAGTACGCCGCGATGAGCGCGATTGTGCCGACCGAAGTAGTCACTTCGACACCGATGGCCTCGATGACACTGAGCTGGAAGTTTGGGAGCAGAGACAATTGATGTTGTAGCGAAGAGCGATGGCTACACCACCACTTGGGATTGGCCACCTCCATTTTGTAGCACTCGTCAGTCGGATGGGGTTCGCCACACTTGTTGCAGCGCGGCTGTTCCTGGTGCCGTGCCCGAAATTGAAGCAGTTGGTGCATTGCGTGACATCGCGGTGCACTGGCCGATATCGCTCCCAGTCAACGACGGTGTAATTTATAATGCCAACCAGCTTCAGGTCCTTCCAGGTAGTGGAGCCGTGCTCCAGATAGATCAGGTAAACCTGGTCGCGATATCCTGGTTCACGCCCTCGCTGCAGAGCCGAAAAGTACATTTCAGCCCCTTATTGGCCCGTTTACATATTCGCTAGTTCTAGCGGACAATGCACTATCCGACAATACTAGCGCGATATTAGCCCAATGTAAACAGGAATTGTCCTCGCTAATAAGCGTTTACATTGTGCTAATATAGCGCTAGTATTGTCGGATAGTGCATTGTCCGCTAGAACTAGCGAATATGTAAACGAGCCATTAGCGATCAGTTGGCGCCAACGCGAGGAAGCGAAAACGTAAACAGTGAACGAACGAGAAAAAACACTTGGAAAAAATGCGCGAGCAAAAAAACACGTCCTTGTTCTGACATTCTTACCTTTATGAGACCAGCATGAGAATAGGGACCGTGTAAAGCATCCATGAACGGGTAGAAATGAACACCATTCTATCTTTACATTAATTATTTACTGCTTCTAAGCAACAGGCAGCTTGATGTAGGCGATTCTACATTTATCTGGTTAGCAATTACAATTTGAATTGCAAAGAGATTATTGACGAAATTATCTTATACTAGGCGAACCTGCCCGATGTCTTTGATCTGTCAATCATTTAATTGATTGAGGCGTCGCACTCTAGATCGATTTCAGTTCGAGCTTGATGGCTTTCTTCAGAACTCATAAAGCCGTTGCATTTAGACAACTTCTCAATTTTCCTGGCAAATTGATCAGCTATTAGTATGTACGAACACAGCTGATCCCAAGACGAATCCAATTCTGAGAGAATCTTGTAAATTGGTCCACCCGTTCGTGAGTTATATTGTCTCAAAGAGATCTGCTGTTTTCCGTGAATACTCCGTTTGGCTCGTTTAGTCATTGACCCGGTACGCCAGGAATTCATTAGTTTCCTCATAATACCTAACTCCAATAAATGCAACGAATCTGCCACAATCACGTCCTCTATCTTGTCAATTGGCAGTTTTGTTAATGGTGAAATAGCACGTTGATGTTCTGGATACTCAAATTGTCTAAACATTTGATCAGTTCGTAATTTAGCATGTGTTTCAGGAAATGTCATGCATCGTGTTTCATGGGAATACTTTCCCTTTGTTGTACACTTGAGGCACCCATACATTGAAGTTTGTTACGCACTTAGTGAAAGCTCGAGCAGGTGTGTCACAAATGAAAGCCCGGATTATGCTCATTAATGAAGACTCCGGATTCTAGAACAGTTAGAAGTTCATCCACGAATGGTGAAAGATATTCAGTAGCATCCTTTGGCTTGGTCGTCCCGCATGATTACTGGCTTTATATATGGCAGTTCATAGATATTCGCAAGATAAGGCATTCAAAGTACTACAATTTGAATCAGCACAATCTCCGAATTTTGAGATTTTTAAACGGTTTCAGACACAATGGTACCGCTTAAAAAAAGCTCATACCATTCTGGTGTGAATGATGTATTCGTTTAATAATCAATAACAGACAACGAAAGGGTGACTATTGGATTGTTTTGAGCGACAACCAAAAGAACAACATCACCGCGAAGATTATCATCAAGTTATTTAGCTTACGCCTATATTTTTGGGAGGGAAAGTTGAAAAACATTAAAAAATTAGCCCGATGCTTTCCATAATGCAAGATGGATGGCGAAAATCTTTTATTCACTAAAAATGTCCCTTTACCGACACACTTTCGCAATACCTAAGGCAACTC
Source organism: Armigeres subalbatus (assembly GCF_024139115.2). NCBI lineage: Eukaryota > Metazoa > Arthropoda > Insecta > Diptera > Culicidae > Armigeres > Armigeres subalbatus. Next base: position 374,157,350 of record NC_085141.1, on the reverse strand, counting down.
AACAACAGATAGCATGATTTAATGGATTTATTGTTTATTTATTTATTTATTTATTTAAGGCCTACATCAACAGACTACTACTACTATATATCTGCTAATTCAAAATATTGTCACATATGAAACTAGTGTATGACCTACTAAATACGGTCTGAGTTCAATGATGTATGTTTATGATGTATCATGGATATAAATCTTGATCCCGGAAGTATAAATATATTGCATATATCCATTTGATATCTGAATGTATTTATGCGGGGCTTACTGTTAGTGATAGTGACCTCGGAGTGGACATGAAATACCAGGCACTCTGAAATGGGTCACTGGAGCTGCAGTAGAGCTAGCACTTTCTAACTCCCGGATTAAATCTGACTGTTTTAACAGACAGCTTTCTTCCATAACATCACTGCTAGACAGTGGGGGTTAGTTTGTACACACACACACACACAACATCAACAGAAGTAGGATTTTTCTCCAGATACAGGCAACTTTCCCAACTTCGGAAAAAGTGCGCTGGATTCGCCTAAAGATGCGCTAAACAACACATTGAAAGTTGTTATTTAATTTAATCTAAGCTCAGGGTCAATCCGGGAGTTATTGAATGACGGAACGAACTTCCCACGTTTATGCACCGATTGAACGATTTTTCAATATAAAGATGGCGGAAAAAGGGAAAATATGATCATCAGAGTCGTAGCGTGGACTCCCGGCGCCCTTGGCGAAATCTTTTTTGGGCGCCCCTTTTTTTCTAAGGACAAATTTGCAATATTTTACACTCCAATAACAATTTAAATCCCACCTTAAAGTTTTATAAATTTTTATTACGAGATTTTCTTCTCTATGTTGGCTCATCTTGTAGAACAATAAGATTAAAAAGTTTAGTGGATTAAAGATGCTTCATTTAACAAGCAGTATATTAGGCGGCATGTCCCTGGACAGTTTTTAAATAATGTGAGCTTTTGCACTAATTTGCAAAATATGGAAGATATGTTAGGAACTTGGCAGAGTCGTGGGCATTTATGGATCCTCGTACGGAATCTGTTGGAACATTGTTAAGTTATTTACTTACAGCTCATAGTGTCCTAACGGCTTTTTCTTGCTCTTAGTGGAATGAACTAACGAACATGCCACTACACAGCAGAGAAAAGAGATTTGAGAATCGTGACAAATCATTTACTAATATCAAATGGTTGGAACAAGAAAATCCAACTCTGAAGTGGATCGGTCGATGATCGAAAACGGATTTCGGATCAAGAAAGATACAACATAAGAATGGGTCTGTCAGTGGATTGGAGGTACTTTGATGGGTCAATAATATCCAACTTTGAAGTGTTCGGAATCGACATCGGAAGCAGGAGGGCCATGTGGTGAAATGAGGCTATGAATGCTTTGATAGCACATGCCTTGGCACATGTTGTATCTATTGCGGATAAATTTTGCTAATCTACGAGAGATTTGATAAATGATAACCAAAGTAGTCATTTAAGCAAGCCGCATTATAACTGCTTACCGTAATCCCGCCAGGTCAAATGCGGCCATGATGATAATTTTTCGGACTAAAAGAAGTTTTTCTGAATGAAATGAGCAAATTCGTCTTAAATCTACACCATCCTTACCCTTACCCCTACCCGATATAAGTCATTAGCGCAAAAGGTCCTTCACAATTTTAGTCAACATCTGTGGCAGTAATTGTGCTTGAAAATCCGGTAACAATCCGATCTACAATATTCAAATAACTTTTTAAATATAAGTTTTCTAGACTTGTCCTTAGTCCCTTGTAACCGGTTCCGAAAATCTCAGAGAAACCGAAATGGCAGTCAAAGTTAAGACCAAATCATTCGACTTGTTTATTTAAGATAGAAGAAAGATTAGATTCCTTGAAATATTACCGCCTTAGATCTTTGGACTTTGTCGGTTTGTTATTATTTGGTCATGTAACGAATAAAATTGTTCTGTTTCCCATACCGTAATTATTGATTGCGGCGCCCCCTGATGGCTGGCGCCCTTGGCGGGGGCCAACCCGGCCAACCCCACGCTACGGCGCTGATGATCATAGAAAATAATAAATAAGAAATTTTTAATTGAATAGAACTAGTAACTAAGAATGTACATTTTTATTTTTAACTTTAATTAAGGGAAATGGAATGGGAAAAATCAACACACCTTTTTGTTCGGGTAGCGGTCGTCTACATGTGCAGCAGTAAGCAGATTCCAGTTGGCGCTATTTCTGCTAGCGTTCATCGAAGCGTTGAAACGGAGTGAGGGAGAAGAAAGCACGGTGACGTCCCTAAACTCGTGCACGGGGTGACAACTCATCGGATATTGAGCTCCCTGCAAGTGGGGGTAATCCCGCCGGACCTTACAGGGGCTCTCACCTCCTAGACAGCCGTTGCCACTCGCCCGCCACGTGTGATACGTTGATAATCAGAAAAATATATTAAGCTCTTTTAGTGGAATGTATTAAACCGTCTAAGACGAATTAAGTACTGTCCATTTAATTCCACCAGTTAATTTTCGTTATCTTTGCAGATACGTATTTCGACCACAACTGTGTGGTCGTCTTCAGTGTCTTGTACTTGACTCGACTTGAAAGTTGTGGTCGAAATACGTATCTGCAAAGATAACGAAAATTAACTGGTGGAATTAAATGGACAGTACTTAATTCGTCTTAGACGTTGATAATGACGGAGGTCGTCGATTACCAGTCTAGAACTCGCCACCACCCACAATCTGTGGTGGCATTGTGCATCTCGATTCGAACGTAATTCTATCGAGTCGAACATGTGTGGCATTACGGGTTTCGATTCGATCTCGAAAACGACTCATCGTTCGAGTATGTTTTGGCATTATGGAAACTCGATAGCACACTGAGAAACGACCCAAGTCGAATGAAAACACTCGTCACCTTTATAGCTTTCTGAATGTTGTTCGAGAGTTATTTCTGTTATTTCTTGCTGAAAGTTTTTAATTATATTTGTTATTATTTCTCTACGGGAAGAGAATAAATGTTTTATTATTGTCTCTTGAGGAAAGGAATGTCATTAGTATACCTACTTTTATATTTTCCAGACAATATGCAATCTCTAATTATCCCGAAATCTGTGTAAAAACGATTTCAACTAAAATAGGTTTTTTGAAGTTTTCACGTATTTTTTGACGATTTCGATAAATCGCATGAAAAATCTATAAAGAAAATCTGCGTAAAAACGTAATCTACGTAAAAATAGATTAGTTAAATAAAAAAACGCGCATGAGATGACTCAAGTGCATTTAAATAAAACACATGGAAACATCAAAGTAATTTATTATCAAATTCTTCTTTAGCTTGAAATTATTTAGCTCAAAATTGGATCTGTGGCACACACTCGAATAAACATAAAACTTATAATTTGTGTCGTAACAATAGGGACACGGCAGGTATTTCCGTCCATCGTCGTAGGGGCTAAAACCAACGAAAGCAACGTACATTTGCTAGAACTCCACTATAGCAGTACGTTTCTCCTGAAGTTACGATTTGGTACGTATGAGTTTTACAAAAAAGCGTCTCTTTTATTGGTTTTCGAGACTATGACGAACAGACGAAAATACCTGCCGTGTTCCTATTTCAATTTACAAAACATGTCGTATCGGCATAATGTTTTAATTGGTTGCAACTACTCAATAAATAATATTGCTTTTTAAAGTCATTGAGCACAAATTGCTTGTTTATAAATTAACTGCCAATTCATGCCCTGAAGGATGCCTTTCCAACAGGCAATATGCTACACGCAGATGAAATTACTCTTATTCTCTCTGTTTACTCACTCTCGCCATGCGCTTAAGGTTGTCTCTCCAGCGGGCGGCATACTAAACACGGAGACAGCTATCTCTTATTCTCTCTGTTTACGTTTCGTTTGACAGAACAGACTCGATTGAGCTATAGTACTGCACCATTCGAAATCTTGTACTGCGACTGAATGAAGTCGAACGAAATACATAATGCCGCATTTTTTTCGAAACGAATCCAAAAACATACGAATCGAGTGATTCGATTCGAGATGCGCAATGTCACCCCTGGTTATTATCAGACACTGTTTCGTATCGCCGTCTCTCGTTGGATGAACCAGCCCTCGTCGCGCCGCTCGGTGGATGAATCCGTCGGCTGCGGTGTTGATATGGCGTCGTTCTTGGCTTCGGTAAGCTTCACTCGCTGCGTTCACCACCTACGCTCCGGTCGATGTACGCCCACGTGGCACAGTTGGCAGGCACTACCCTAATAAAAATTTCCAAAAGAATTACAATAGAAATTATTGTGACAGTACGCTGAAATGATTAGTAATTACATTAAACTCTATTGTGGGTCACAATAGAATTACATTGAAGCCTATTGTTTTCCACCATAAAGTCTATTGTAAATGGCAGTTTTACAATAGAAAATAGGGGTTGTTATCAGGGTTTCAACTTTTCGTTTCAATGAGTCAAAGCAAGCGTTTCTCGGGCCAAGGGAGAATCTTTTTTCGTTTTTTATGTTGAGGATCATCTTTCACCCATCAATCTTTCTCTACAATTAGCCGTGGATGATAAACGAAAACCTTGCCTATTAGATGAAAATCCTGTTTCGTTTCATCACTTTTACCCTCTCACTCACTTTTCGCGAGAATTATCGCAGAACAATTGCAAAATTGTATAGCCGCGTCGGGATTCGAATCCAGAATAGTAACAATAATAGCCGCTTACTCTAGCCACATCACCACGCTATCTGTATGAAAGCATTAACTTATTTGTTCTACATAAGCTACTACCATTTGCATTGAAGATGCCACGAAAAGATTCGAATATGAAAGAAAAAGAGCAACCCAACGTTTGGCGGCAATCGAAGTGAGCGAAAAATGGTTATCACTCTCCAAGCTGTTTTTCTTTCGCGAAAAGTGATTTCTCCCCGAAAATTTTCGTGAGGGAGCAACCTGTGCTCCTGAGATTGAGTGAGCGATACGAACCCTGGTTGTTATGTATCTATACAATAGAAAAATCGATTTTTTCTCGAACAAATTTTTGCCATTACAATTGAATTTAATGTATTTCTATTGCCGAAATTTCACTGGCAATAGAATTTATTGTACGTCTATTTGAATAACAAAATGGCATTTTAATTGGTATGATATAAAAACAATTGAATTTAATGCTCATCAATAAAATCTATTGTATTTTTTATCCGGGTAGGTTCACTGCAGATACCAGGATGGTAGAATCGCGCACGGAATCTTCTACAACTAAGCACTCTGCTTATCGCTACGGCAAGATGCTGATTTCCTGTCACTGCAAAGTGGTAATTAATTTACTTTTAAAAACGCGAACTGTGGTTTGAAACTTTAGCCGAATAAGATCCTGAACCTGGTTTCAGGTGGTTTTTATATCCGCTGGACCGCAGTTTACAAAACCGCCATGGCATAATGGGTATTGTTACCGACATGGTAGCATGGTAGCGGGTTACGGTCGTTGTTACAAACGTTCGTTTGTTGTCAGCGGTTACTTGGTGTCAGGGGGTAAGGGATAATTCAAATTTAAATTTATAATAGGGTTGTAAAGGGCATCTGACACCGAAGGAAAGGAACTAGGATGGGATAACAAAACTTTTAAATATATAACATTACTATCTTAATCTATTTATTTAATTATATATATATATATATATAATTTTTTTATGTACATTTTTTTTAATTGTTGATCGATGCTACGATAGGATTGTAACTGAGAGGTTACAACATCTATTAGTTTGACAGATAAAACTTCGGAAGAAAGTTCGGTTCGGAAGTCCCGACTTCCGAATTCTAAGTTGGTGCTACGCCGACAGTATATTCAAGCCTTCCATAAATACATCAGGTAAATATTTTGTTCAATTTGTTCAATGTGTTTGTTTCTAACAATATTTTGATTTTTTGATGAGATAACCAAAAAAATGTGTCTGCTAAATCCATAGTCGAATCAAACGACGTTTTAACACTTGAGCTGCACTCATTTGTACAAAAAGAAAAAAGACAGGAACACCGTCTTCGACCAGAGGTCACCCGAATAAAAAATACAGTAGAATAACAATACAATTTATTGTAACACTACTATTAATAACAATAAATTGGCAATAGATTATATTGTAAATAAAACCATAGAAATACATTAGAATGCATTGTTATGAACCATTTGCTGAAATGTAAATGAAGTTTTCGCAATAGAATGTACGGGTTGTTAAGTATCGTAACTATACAAAATCTGAGATTTTTCCATACATTTTTTTCGTCACACAATAGAGTATATGGTTAATATATTGTTGAAATATCCGAACAAAACTGTTCAAAATACAATGGATTGTATTGTATTTGTATAGTAAAACAATACGATTTTAATTTCTCAGTTGTGACAGCTTTACTGTTCAACAATGCAATTTAAATATTTGTAAATAGCAATTGCAATTTAAATAAACGTTTCAAAAGTTATCAATGTATTAAACTTATGTACGAAAACGTTTCAAAAACAATTGCAAGTATAGTTACTTTAGAGAAATATGTTGATGTATTGTATCCTCAGTGTTGATACAATCCGTGCAACCATCAAGAAACAATGTATCCTATTGTATACCGTACATTTTATGGTAATTCAATTGTTTACACTATTGCACCAATAGTACATTTTTATCCGGGCCTACAGACTGAAACACTTAACACCTAGAGACAACGGACAGGACACATAAACACCCAGTGGACCGGTGGAGAATTTTTCGATCACGAAAAGTTTTCTCCTTACCGGGCGGGAATCGAACCCACGCTCCATAGCCCATGCGTCTAGACGATTGACGTCGCTAACCGCACGGCCACGAAGTCCACAAGGCAGTCAGCGCACCAAAGAATTATTTATTATGTGCTCTAGAGATTCCGGAATCCTCGTTGGAAACTGATATTACGCAGTGGAATAGCAAGATGAATATGAAAGATGCTGGGTCATTAGGCCGAAGGCCATTAGGCCGAATGGTCATTAGGCCGAATGGTCATTAGGCCGAATAGCCATTAGGCCGAATCAGCAGGTGGGAGTGAGAAGTGAAGAAGGAAGGAGAAGAAGGAAGAAGGAAAAAGGAAGAAGGAAGAAGGAAAAAGATAGAAGAAAGAAGGAAAAAGGTAGAAGAAAGAAGGAAGAAGGAAAAAGAAAGAAGGAAGAAGGGAGAAAGAAGAAGGAAGAAGGTAGAAGGAAGAATGAAGAAATAAGAAGAAAGGTAGAATGAAGAAGGAAGAAGGAAAAAGGTAGAAAGTAGAAGGAAAGAAAAAAGAAAAAAGAAAAAAGAAAGAATAAGGAAGAATGAAGAAGGAAGAAAGAAGAAGAAAGGAAGAAAGAAAAAGAAAGGAAGAAGGAAGAGGGAAGAAGGAAGAAAAAAGGAAGAAGGAAGAAGAAAAAAAGGAAAAATGAAGAAGGACGAAGATAAAAAGGAAAAGAGAAGAAGGAAGAAGAAGGAAAGAAGAAGGAAGAAGGAAAAAGGGAGAAGGAAGAAGGAAGAAGGAAGAAATAAGAAGGAAGAAGGAACAAGGAAGAAAGAAGAAAGAAAAAAGAAGAAGGAAGAAGGAAGAAAGAGGCAGAAAAAAAAAGACAGGAAGAAGGGAAAAGAAAAAAGAAAGAAGGAAGTAGGAAACAGAAAAAAAGGAAGATAGAAAAGGAAGAAGAAAGCAGAAAAAAAGGAAAAGGGAAGAAGGAAGAAGAAAGAAGGAAATAGGAAGAAGGAAAACATGAAGAGGGAAGAAGGAATAAGGAAAAAGGAAGAAGGAAGAAGAAAAAAAAGAAAAGGGAAGAAGGAAGAAGCAAGAAGGGAGGAGGATGAAGGAAGAAGAAAAAAAAAGAAGAAGGAAGAAGTAAGAAATAAAGAAGGAAGAAGGAAGAAGGAAGAAGGAAGAAATAAGAAGGATGAAGGAAAGGGAAGACGGAAGAAGGAAGTAGGAAAAATGAAGAAAGAAGAAGGAAGAAGTATGAAGAAAGAAAAAGTAAAAAGGATGAAAGAAGAAAGAAAAAGGAAAAATTAAAAAAAAAGTAATAAGAAGGAAGAAAAAAAGTTGGGCGAAGAAGGAAGAAGGAACAGCGAAGAACAAAGTAGGGAGAAGAAATAAGTAAGATGAAAGAAGGAAGAAGCAAGAAGGAGGAAAGAGGAAGGAAAAACTTCATTTCTTTTTCTCATTCGGCCTAATGGCCATTCGGCCTAATGACCGTTCGGCCTAATGACCGTTCGGCCTAATGACCTTCGGCCTAATGGCCTTCGGCCTAATGACCTTCGGCCTAACGGCCTTCGGCCTAATGGCCTGACACCAATATGAAAATGCCGTTTAACGAATTAAAAGCTTGGAAGTAGTCAATGACAATGCGGAGCGAGGTATTGCATAAATCAAAACATATAATTCGAAATTGTCAACGGATGAAGATCAGAAGCAGTTTATTTTGCAATTAGTTGAGTAACATCGAACAATGTATAAAAGTTAAAAAAATCAGATGTTATTCAAGAAAATGTATGCGATGAAATGTACCAAAAATCTACCAACATAAATTTTGTTAACACCCCAATACCGTTCCCTCCCTTTCGTTACGTGCCTTTTGCCACAACCATTGCAAAAGTTAATTATATCCGAAAATACCGCATTAATGAATAATTCCCCATCCCTCCAACAAACAATTTTAGCTAACTAAACTCTTCTTCCTCATAGAAACAGTTGAATAAACATTTACTCGATTACACACAGTCGATCACTCAGAAATTTTTAATCATCTTAATCTCTTGAATTTTATTGCACGCAACGAAAAATAAGCGCGAGACTTCCGACTTGGACATTAGTTCACAATGTTCTGAAAACTCGATTGTGAATATGTACATTATGTGGAAGATTTTGATTTGAAAAATGTATTGGAGGTTATGACTTACCTTCGATGGGACTCGAACCCATGACCCTCAGTACGCTAGACTGGTGCTTTTAACCAACAAATCTCCGTCGGCCTTCGAAACTTAGCGGCTACTGAATGAGCCCGAGATTCCCAAATCGGACGCATAGTCGAAGCATTAACAATCCATATGCCAAACCAACGCTTCCAGATGTGTGTAGTGCACTTTTACATTCAGAGTGAGCGTATTTAAGTTGTCTGGCGACTACACACATTCTTCATCAGCAATTGTACTGATCAAGCAGAGGTTGTTTGTGTGTACTATTTGCCAGTCGGTCGTCAAGATCATACCCGACATTGCGTAGGCAAGAGCACGCAACTGAGTAAACCTTCCTCATGTACATGTCCATTAGAGTGGGGCGTCATGGTCATTTTTTCAAATCAATGGTTTTTCGAAGCAATTCTGGGTCCTGAACAACTGTGCAGAATTTGGGACCGATTGGTTGCTTCCTCGCTTTCCGCATCGCGTTTGAAGTTTGTATGGAAATTAGTATGGGAGAACGTACATTTTTGCATTTCTACTACTAGAGGCTTCAGTTCATCGTAAACCAAGTGGCCCATTGCGTTAAAGTATAACCCAAAGGATGCCGAAAAACTTTGCTGAAGAAGGCACGTTGGTGGAACGTCCACGAAAAAAGTTATAACGCTTAGAACATTGAGTGTTCAAACCATATGCAAAAAATCGTTTATTCTACCAACACTGCCGTACTACGTAGACCAATAATTGAACTGAGTGTTATTTCAAAATAATTGATCTTATAGGGCTTTAGAGCTAATGGGAGATATCCGGAATCATTTCACAAAGAAAAAAATCCGACGAGAAGGAAGATGGGTTTTGCCCTTCGAGAACCATAGGTTGTCCGGTAGTGCTGGCAGAAACATTGATTTCTTGCATATGGTTTACACAATCAATTTTCGAAACGTAATAACATTTTTTGTAGACCTTCCAGCTACGTACCTTCTTCGGCAAAGTCTTTCGGCATCTTTCAGACTAGATGCTAACGTATTGAGTCACGTGATTGATGATAAATTGAAGCCGCTAAGAGCAAAAATGTAAAAAAGTACGTTTTCCCATACTAATCTCCATGTAAATTTTAAACGCGATGCGGCATGCGAGGTTGCAACCAATCGAGCCCATATTTTGCACAGTTGATTGGGGTCCCAAAACGATTCAGAAAAACCTTGATCTCACTTGATCGGACGAAGTTTGCGTTTTTCCATACAACTGCGCCCCACTCTAATGTCCATATTCAGGGTCATGCATTGAAACAAAGGAAAAATACATTCAACATTCCCTATTTCGGGGAAATAGTACATTGTTCAAGGAGAATGGTTTTCAGAGAGACGGTTTTCTGGGGAACAATATGTCAATATTGTTTAATCACTTTAGTAGCTAGTAGATCGTTCTGTTAAGAAATAATTCATAACGTTTACCTATTCCACAGAATGCCGAAGCGCGCAATAACTGGTTCATGATATCGGCCAATTTACTGACGTTTGCATCCATTGGTGCAGCAGCTAGGCTTGCGATGGCCTCAAAAATGAAAAGCATCAATCCTTCGCAGTTGCAACGCATCCTGCTAGCCAAACGAGTCATCAATGGAGTAAACGCAGGAGTCAATGGTTTGATGGTCATCGATACGGTAATCTATACCGTGATCAACTGGACGCGGCTGACCATCCAGGAGAAGGTAACTTTGGCCTGCGCTATGTGCTTCAACGCCAGGGAGGTAATCAACTTTACCAATGCAGAACGATTGATTCGAGGTAAACAAGTCGATGGCATATGTAAGTTCTTCAAGGGATGTTCGGACTCGGCCGTTAAGGCCGTGACTGTCGGGTCAGGGTTTGTTACGAACGTCAAGAAGTTCCTCGGCGATAATGAAATTTACGTACCAACAATTTTACAGATGATCAGAACGTTTGTGGAGAACCATTTTGAAGTTTCTGTGAGCGATGACTTTGTGCACATCAGACTGTTCGGGTTTGAGTACAAAATGCGAAATATCATTAGTATGAAGGAAGGCCAAGTGCGTAAATTTTTGTATATGATTCAGGGCATAGCCCAGAGTTTTAAAGAAACTTTTGCTTTGTTGAGACAAATGTTTGGCGATGAACCGATCGCCAATATCGTCTTTAAGCGGGCTGAAGAAACCGGAGGTCAAGTTGCCGATTTCGGCAAAGCGATCAATCAGCTGATCGAGATATATAGGACCGTTCGCAAAATCGTCGACGATTTCAGTATTTTGACCGATACTGAACTACAAATCGGCGCAGGACACCGTTTTACAATTGGTTCTGCGTATAAGACATTCGTTTCCAATGGTGTAGGAAAAGGGATACCCCTTCTTCGAGCGCTTTGTGCAATGAATCGAAGAGAAATAGAAAGCATGAACAGCCTTCGCAAACGTTCGGGAAATATGGAAGATATGATATTTGATTTCGTGACGCATCAAACCCGTGAAAGCGAAGATATGCTTTCCAAGATACGCTTCTTGCTGGATGTATCAGAAGTCTGTACGGAAAAGTCATTCCGCTTTGAACTGAAACCAGTGGATCAGACCGTCGAAATTGAATCAATCGTTTGCATCACCGCTGATGTATTCTATCATGCGGTGTACCGAGACTTATTGATTGACCCCGAAATCTTGCGGGTTTTTGAATCTGTTTTGGGAACTCATCGTGAATTCATCGAAACCGTATGGAGGGGCACGTGCAGCCGTCCAGATTGTGAAGACAAATCATTCGAAAAACTAGAGTCACTTAAAGTGTCGTTTCAGTACCGTTCAAAAACTACTATTGAAAACGTGATCTCCTACGTTTCAAAAATGGAATGCCCGGATTTCTCGAGATTTGTCGCTCACTCACTGTTTGCCCTGGAAAATTTGGACGTTTTGATGCGTGATATGAATCTAACTGAAACGGAGGCAAATCGCTGTCTGTTTGAGGATTTTGCACCACTCCAGTCTCGCTTTCTGGAGCTGACTACGAAGGCAAAAGAGCACTCACTCGATGGCTATCATAATGTAGATGATGGCCTGTTGGAAGCTGAACCCGGAAGGCTGATCGAAGCTATTAAACACTTGGCGTCGCAAGAAGTGCTTCGTTTCGGAACGGTTGAGAATGCAGCTCTGCTCCTCAGCCAGTACCCGATGCTTCGGATTGGATCGGAAATCCGGACGTTCAACCGGTTCATTGCTAAGAAGAAGTTCGAGCGGGAAGATGTCGTGAATGTTCCCGCTGGCAAGCGATTGCTATTTCTAAGCAATGATCAGCTGAAGATCTTGCTGGGATTTGTACAAGGTGTGGGAGTCTACATTGATACGATCGTATTTACAAAATAGGTCATAAACTATTAGGACGTGCACCGAATGAACACAATGACGTTTGAGGATAGGGATAGTTCTCCCGGAAAACAAATATTTTTTTAAGACTTCATTAAAAAAAAATTCAGAAAGATTGCAAATTCATTCTTTATGATCGAATACTTAATTTGCATAATTGGTTTGCCGTTTTTTTTAACAGAAAGTACACCCAATTCTTTTTTACACGGGTGAGTTTTAGTCGATTAAGAAAGACGTTTAGCGTTAATGAAACTTTGAGTTAATCCCATGAAAAAAAATCACAAAAAGTCAAAGAAAATTCAGGTGGTATTTTAAAAGCTATCAAAGATCAGGTTAACTGGAAACGTGGTAATATAGGAGAGTCATTGCTATGTTTCAATTCTGGGATCGTCACGAAAACAGGTCAAGAAGTATGGGCCAAAAACTCAGCCATTTTTTAAGCGGATTCTGGAGATTTTGTTATTAATTGATTAATAAACTCTATGATTTTATACAACTATTGCAAACATTTGATTCAATGCATTTAACTGTTGAAAAATTCCTTTTTTTCCAGGCAGTTTGAAAATTTTAACTTTACAGGGAAATAAAAAAAAATACAAAAATAAATCGACTTACGATGTCACAGAGAATTGCTCACAATTTGCACAGCTTCATTGGGAACATCCATTAATAACGTAACGCTTAGAGTGGAAGGGGGGGTTTCCCGGAGTGTGACGACCAAAACAAAATTTTCAGCTGATTCATACAAAAACTGTGACATAGGAGAGAGGGGGTATTGAAAGTTGCTAATTTTTACGTTACGTAATTAATGGATCTTCCCATCTTTTGTCGGGATAAAACTTGAAAAAATTTCATAACGTTTTTCAAAAATTTCTTTGTGATATAAAATATTATGAATAATGTTAAACTAACAAAAAAAAGTCCAAGTGGTACTTGAATACATTAAAATTTCACTTTACTCACGTATGAAAAAAGGATTGTAATCAGTGCCTTCAATAATATATTATTCAATCAATACTTATCAATATAACCAATACAATTGTATGACATATGTTTTTCTGCGCTTAGATGTAAGTGCCTTAATGGTTAGCGATTAAGCATTTCCGGCTTGGTACCTATTCTAGCACAAGATCAAAAATGAAAAGCAATATTATGTTACCCAAATTCAAGTGAATCCTTTGAGCTTACTCGAGAGTTCACTGTGAAGCAATAATATTAAAATTGCTCAAGAAATTGCTGTTATAAACGAGTATGCTGATACACGATACAAAACCTGCCGGGAATACTTTTCCATGCTATATATTATTATATTATCATATCAATAACAACCAATATAAGCAATAACAATAAATAAAAAAAAAAGTGATTTTATTTGTAGTTGAAAATATCCAGGAGTATTAGTTATGTTTTGAATATAAAAATCATTTTCAAATTAATTAAATTATTTTCAAAATTATAATAAGCATGATTGAAAATGGTTAGAAAAAAGTATCTATTTTAGGTAATTTTCACTCAAATAGAAGAATCCAAAATTAAGTAAATTTTCTGAAAAGTATGATTTATTCAATATTAAGTAAAATATACTTAATTACGAGTAGAAACTGATCATAAGTTAGGAAAATTTAACTTTTGTAAACATGAGATTACATAACATTGGCTTCCCACTCTTTAATAGACCAGTGCATGATGACGTAGGTTGACAGTTCACAGAGCTTTTTCACCGGGACTTAGCCTTTGGCGAAGCTTCCGATAAAAATGTTTCGTCATTTTATTCGCATGTAGATGTCCTTTGCGATTGATTTCATGCTGAATGCAAAGAATATCATTGAAATATTCGGATCGCAGCAATTTTAAACTAAAAATATGAATTTTAATTTTCTCCTCATCGATTTTTCTTCTAACACCTTGTAAACAAGCTCTGTGAACTGTCAAATAAGTGAGGTTAGATCAAGATCTTGCATTGGTCTATACCCTTGTTGGGTAGCTTTGCCCGTCTTATGACAAAAAAAAGGAAAATGGAAGTACTTTTTTCTAACTGTGAGTGATCGTTCGCCAATTGGGACACGATTTTACCCCGATTATGGAACGCCGTTGGCCAATTGAGGCGTTTTGACAACCGTCAATGTTGTTCACTCTATGAATTGCTTAAAGACAAATTTTACACGCCACGTTTGAACGATCCCGCGAAAACGAAACGCCAACACGGTTCTGACATCAAATGTTGACGTTTGGCTACTTTTTAATTGGGTTTTACCCCAATTAGCGATCCCCCGACAAGAAAGCGTCCCAACTAAAAAAAAAAAAATAGCGAACGTTTACTGTATTTGGCCGTCAAAAATATGACAATGCGACTGTTATTTTTATAATTTTTTGATCTATATTTTTCTGGTTAGGAAAAAATGTAAACATTCATTTCTATAAACTTATAGTGACCTAAATGTTGTTGTTTTCGTGTTGCCGTAATTATATCACAATTCCAGCGCCAATTTTCAACATACCCAGCTAGGGACGACAGTGTGATATTCCTGCTGCCGTGACTGGTCCTACGTATAACTTAACGCACTCCTTCCAAAACAACACGCTTTACGGTGCCTCTCTGAAATGTAAATTGAAAACATTTTCTCGATTCAAAGAGAAAAACCTGAATTAAACCAGGTAGTAAATGATACTTCCTTTTTGCATTCAACCATCACACCAACCTTTTTGGATTGTTTCACCATTCTCTTCACAACTTTTGAATGCAATGACCGTCGACTAGAGTGTGCCAATTACAGAGGTATCACCCTTCTGAACTCGGCGTACAAAATTCTGTCGCATATTCTGTTTAACAGACTAAGGCCGCTAGAAGAGTCCTTCGTCAATGAATACCAGGTAGGTTTTCGTGATGGTCGATCAACGATGGATCTGATGTTTAAGGTAGCCTCACACCTCGGGAATTTGGTCCACGGATTTTTTCCCCATGCATTTTAAAATGCACGGGGTTCAAAATCCGGCGGAAAATTTTCCCGAGGTGTAAGGTAGCCTTTAGCCTGCGGATGATCATTGATACATTCCGGGAGCACAACTTGCAGACTAACCAAACTTCTTGTTTTGGTGTATCGGATGCTCCCAATATTTTGGCGTTTATGGACATCAATGTGCTTGCCTGTATGTTTCGTTCTAATGTTTTCTTCCGTTTGCCTCGACGACACCATTATTACGACCTGAATGAACCAATTTGATCAATGATGATCGTATTTAACGAGACGTGTCCGAATTTCGACTTCGACTGACAAAGTGATGTTCTTATTGAGGTTAAGAATTAAGGTTTTTTTAGAGTAAAATTTCATTGAGACAAACATACACTGTCGGATGTTTATTATACCAATAATAAACAATACACATCATAAATAATAAGAAAATTATTTTGAGCTTTTTGCCTTTCTCGTACAACAAAGTTGTACCGAAAGGCTATCATTTCACTCTGAAAACGAACTTTTTACAGGAACATCTGATAGTAAAGTTTCTTATACCATTCGACTCAGTTTGATGAATCGAGGTGATGTCTGTGTGTGTGTATGTATGTGTGTGTATGTTTGCGTGTCTGTATGGTCACTTTTTCAACCTCAAAAACTCACACGATTTTCATGTACTTAGACTTAACTGATTTTATCGCAACAAGTTGCATTCCCCAGAGCCAATCTTCTAATTACATGCTATTTAATTTCATCAAGATTGATTAATGCGTTCGCAGCTGACAAGGAAAATGGTTTAGGCAGTTTTCCATTTTTTCCCATATAATCGGGACTACGAGCATTGAGCAGCTACCATGCTATAATATAAATTACGTTCGCTTGATGGGTTAGAATCCTCGCTACGGCAATATCGATAACGCTTTCGCAACGAGCAAAGCTTCTCAAAGCTTGCAAAGTGGAACGTGATGAACACGAAAACTAATCGACGAACAACGCACGCGCTTTAAAGTTGAGAGCGGACTCGATGTTGATTATTGCCATTATACTTTATCGGATCATTCGCACCAACACTCTATAGTTTATTACCTCTATTATAACTCCACACCACCCAAACCAAACAGCATGTTGAAGCATCAATGTAACCCCTCTTTTTCCCCTTCCAATGAATGACACAAAACAAACGCAAACACCACCATGGCCACGAACGAACGAACCAGCAGTTAATCGTGTCGTTATCGAGTGCAATTTCTGTAGCCAGCGATGAAACTTACAACCACAGACAAACAGACATAACACTCGTCGAATTTCCATCGTTCACTGATTAACTGGTGAATTCAAATAATCATTAGTTGGCCAATCGATCACTCGTGGCGCGCGCATCGTTTTTGCTCGAGTTTGACGTTTGCTCACTGCCGCCATCTGGTTCGTGATTTGCCCAATTAACTTAAATCAACAGATGTCGTTAGTGTTTGAATGACAATGAATTTGATGATTAAATGTTCAATGAGTTATGTCTGTTTGTCTGTGAAAGTATCATCGTGCTAGCCTCATGATATACGAATGCAAAAATGGTAATCTGGCTTAGAAACCTTGCAGTCAATAACTGTGGAAGTGCTTAATGAACACTAAGCTGTGAGGCGGCTCTGTCCCAGTGTGGGGATGTAATGCCAATAAGAAGAGGAAGAAGAAGAAGAAGGACCATAAACTAAGATACAATGCTCAACTATTGCATTGGAAATTGTGGCTGATGATTTGTCTGGAATTGGAATAATAATTGTATATTTGCTGAGATCACATTGCATGGTCACAGCATATCTGTTGCCGTTAGAGGTTAAGCTAAATGGACCAATTGTGTCAATTGAAACAATTTCGAAAGTTTTGATAGGTGTCGTTGTTTTAATCATTTTTTCTTTGACGGGTGTGAAATGTTTGTTTATTTTACATAACTCACACGATTTAACAAACTTGTTAACAATGTACTTCATGTTGCGAAAAATATATGAATTTCGTATTTTTTTGTATAATCGTGATATACCAATATGTCCTCCAGTTGGTGAACAATGATTTAATTCCAGTAGTTTCTGTATTTCAGTGCTATCTGATAGAAATTTAGGTGGTTCAAAAATAATAATTTGAACTGTGTTTAAAATTTTGTTTCCAATTTGTTTGAAATCATTAAGATGTATAGAATTGAATATATCATCGTTTTTCGAAATTGCTATAATGTTTTCAAATTTGGATTGTTGGAAATAATCATTAATAATATGAAAATGTTTTTGAATTTTTCAAAGTAAATTCTAGTCCTAACGCTAGAGTTAGGCCTTTTTATATTTTTTGTCAAATAAGCTTATGTTTCCCACCGGTGGATTTAAATTTTGCAATATTTTGAATGCGATTTTACGTAATTTATAAATTTGTTCATTATTTATCGCTTCATATATGTGAAGATGATCAGGCTTCACTTTATTATTTTTCTCGTTGCTTTTTGCTAGGCAAGGTTTGCTTGTCATTGACCTTGTCTGCATTTGTAAGATATTCATATTCTTTAATTCATCAGAGTTTACGTTAATTCTAGATAAAGCGTCTGCTACGACATTACTTTTACCTGGGACAAACTCTATCTCGAAGTCGAACTCTTCGAGGTCGACTCTCATCCGAGTTAACTTCGAGGAAGGGTTTTTCATGCCAAAGAGGTAAATTAAAGGTCGATGGTCAGTACGCACTATGAATTTTTTACCTAATAAATATGGTCGGTAATGCATTATCGCCCAGTGAATAGCAGCTAATTCTTTTCGATAATGTGTTTATTTGCTTCGCCTTTTGTAAACGCGCGACTGGCGAAGGAAATAGGCAGATCATCGTTGCCATGTAATTGAGATAGAACAGCACCGCACGCAAAGTCAGATGCGTCTGTTGTAACAATAAAAGTTTTTTCAAAATCTGGATATTGTAAGATATTGGGCGAGAGTAAGTTATTTTTAAGTTTAACAAAAGCAGTTTGACATTCTTTTGTCCAAGAAAATTTTGTATTTTTTCTCAATAATTTGTTCAAGCAGTTACAAATAGTAGCGAAATTCGGAATGAATCTTCTATAATAGTTGCACATTGCCACAAAACTTCTAACTTGATCAGCATTTTGTGGTATGGGGTAATTCTTTATTACCTCGAATTTGGAATCATCGGGTAAAATTCCTTTATCGGTAATCTTATGCCCTAAGAATGTAACTTCGGGCTGAAAAAAACAACATTTTTCAGGATTTAATTTCAAGTTTCGTTCTCTGAAGCATTGGAAGACTTTTCTTAAATTTTTTAAATGGTGTGATACCGAGCAACCTACAACAATCACGTCGTCAATATATAAAAATGCGCACTCGGGACTCAAGCCACTTAGTGCCATGGACATCATTCTCTGAAAGCTATTTGGACTTATATTCAATCCAAACGGCAATCTTTTAAACTGAAAGTGGCCACGTTCTTGTGATGAGAACGCAGTGAATTCTCTTGAATTTTTGTCTATCTCAATCTGATGGAAACCAGACATTAGATCTAGAGTTGTGAAATATTTGGCTCTGCCGAGTTGATCAAGAATGTCATCAATTCTCGGTAGAGGAAATTTATCAGCTAACAACTTTTTGTTTAACTGACGATAATCTACGACAAGTCTCCATTTTTTTTCATCATTTAAAGACTTTTTAGGAACCAGAAGAATTGGAGAATTGTAATTTGAAACAGATGGTTCGATAATGTCATTTTCTATTAATTTATCAATTTGACGACAGATCTCGTCTCGTTGACTATGGGCATTTCGGTAATTTTGACGTTGGACAACGTCTTACCCGAAGGTACTGGGTGTCAAATCAGAATCTAAAATTGGAGACCGTCACGAAATCATGTAAGATTTTGAACGATAATACAGCCTTTATCTTTCGATGGATTTTTGAGATTTATATATCAATCGACTCGGAAACTCTCCAGCAATTTGTCAATTTCATTGAATCTTTTGATTATTCACGATAAACTATAAGAAATTTCAATTTTTTGTCCTACGCAGTAAAAATATCAGAATCAACCAATCCCGTTCATGCATTCCCAACACGGACATCAGAATGATATAAGTCACGGGCCTTTTGACCCACCGTTTCATTTTCTCTGGGTATGAATAGACCTGTGTTTCGCGCCCGCGCGTCATTTCGGTTCGAGGTTCTACGGAGCGTGGACAGAACGACAAACGGCAGCGACAGCGGCTCAACGGCAAACAGACTATCGTCGGCGTCATCGGCACTCCAGTGAAAATTTCTCGCATGGTTCGGGATCTGGATTTGTTGCAGTTTATGGAGAAGGCGCATTATTGTGGTTCTTTTCAGAACCTCAATTTTCCAAAAGAAAAGGTTGAGCAGAATACATTTTCATCAAGAACAGATCATCATCGCTTGGCCACAGCGGAAATTGACTTCGACAGTAGAATCACAAGCGCGTGTCGGACTGTTGAGTGGTTGCTGTTAGTTATTCGGAAGGCGCATTATTTACATATATTATTCGGTTCTTCTCAGGACCCAACATTGTATAAGAGGGAAGGTTAAGGAAGAATTTGGTTCAAAGTGAAAATTAATTGCTTGGCAATCGCAGAAAGTTTCCGTCCGTAGCATGCGTCGGAGGGAGATGCTGCCGCATGGGTGACATCAGTATCAGAAATGTGAAATTTTATTTCAAAATTCTGATTTGGTTTTGTTGCCTATTAGTGTTCGGAAAGGCGTTTCATGGAGAATAATTCCGTTCTTTTCAGAACTACAATTTTACAAAAGAGAAGGTTGAGCCAAGAAAATTTGAAGTGCATATCATGATCGATTTGTGATGACAGAACAGTTCCGTCTGTAACAGAGTCACAAGCATGCGTCAGAGGGAGAGACTGCAAAAATGTATTCGCATGCAGAAATGTACTCCACCCACCGCGCTGCTTCCACAATCGCCACAAACGCCAGCGGAACAAGCATGTTGCGAACGAAATGTCTCGCGCGCGCGAAAAGGCAGCTTTCTTGTAGTCAATAATGTAAGCCCTCTAGCCCCGCCCCTTTAGTGAGTGTTCGAACTCATCCCGATTGACAAAGAGGCGGGACTAATGTGCCGTCTTACTTGATCACAAGAAAGTTGCTTTCCACGCGCGCGAGCCATTTCGTTCGATATGTCGAGGAAAGCGGCAAGCGCTCTCAGCACCTGGATTTGGATTTGTTGCAGTTTATTGGGAAGGCGCATTATTGTAAACCAATCGGTTCTTTTCCGAACCTCAATTTTCCTAAAGAAAAGGTTGAGCAGAATACATTTTCATCAAAGACAAATCATCATCGCTTGGCCACAGCGGAAATTGACTTCGGTAGTAGAATCACAAGCGCGTGTCGGACTGTTGAGTGGTTGCTGTTATTGATTCGGAAGGCGCATTATTTACATATATTATTCGGTTCTTCTCAGGACCCAACATTCTATTAGAGGAAAGGTTAAGGAAGAATTTGATTCAAAGTGAAAATTAATTGCTTGGCAATCACAGGAAGTTTCCGTCCGTCGCACGCGTCGGAGGGAGATGCTGCCGCATGGAAGACATCAGTATCAGTAATGTGAAATTTCATTTCAAGATACTGATTTGGTTTTGTTGCCTATTAGTGTTCGGAAAGGCGCTTCATGGAGAATAATTCCGTTCTTTTCTGAACTACAATTTTACAAAAGAGAAGGTTGAGCCAAGAAAATTTTTCTTCAAAATGCATATCATGATCGATTTGTGATGACAGAACAGTTCCGTCTGTAACAGAATCACAAGCATGCGTCAGAGGGAGAGACTGCAAAAATGTATTCGCATGCAGAAATGTACTCCACCCACCGCGCTGCTTCCACAATCGCCACAAACGCCAGCGGAACAAGCATGTTGCGAACGAAATGTCTCGCGCGCGCGAAAAGGCAGCTTTCTTGTAGTCAATAATGTAAGCCCTCTAGCCCCGCCCCTTTAGTGAGTGTTCGAACTCATCCCGATTGACAAAGAGGCGGGACTAATGTGCCGTCTTACTTGATCACAAGAAAGTTGCTTTCCCACGCGCGCGAGCCATTTCGTTCGATATGTCGAGGAAAGCGGCAAGCGCTCTCAGCACCTGGATTTGGATTTGTTGCAGTTTATTGGGAAGGCGCATTATTGTAAACCAATCGGTTCTTTTCAGAACCTCAATTTTCCTAAAGAAAAGGTTGAGCAGAATACATTTTCATCAAAGACAAATCATCATCGCTTGGCCACAGCGGAAATTGACTTCGGTAGTAGAATCACAAGCGCGTGTCGGACTGTTGAGTGGTTGCTGTTATTGATTCGGAAGGCGCATTATTTACATATATTATTCGGTTCTTCTCAGGACCCAACATTCTATTAGAGGAAAGGTTAAGGAAGAATTTGATTCAAAGTGAAAATTAATTGCTTGGCAATCACAGGAAGCTTCCGTCCGTCGCACGCGTCGGAGGGAGATGCTGCCGCATGGAAGACATCAGTATCAGTAATGTGAAATTTCATTTCAAGATACTGATTTGGTTTTGTTGCCTATTAGTGTTCGGAAAGGCGCTTCATGGAGAATAATTCCGTTCTTTTCTGAACTACAATTTTACAAAAGAGAAGGTTGAGCCAAGAAAATTTTTCTTCAAAATGCATATCATGATCGATTTGTGATGACAGAACATTTCCGTCTGTAACAGAATCACAAGCATGCGTCAGAGGGAGAGACTGCAAAAATGTATTCGCATGCAGAAATGTACTCCACCCACCGTGCTGCTTCCACAATCGCCACAAACCCCAGCGGAACAAGCATGTTGCGAACGAAATGTCTCGCGCGCGCGGAAAAGCAGCTTTCTTATGGTCAATAATGTAAACCCTCCAGCTCCGCCCCTTTGGTGAAGGTTGGCACTCATCCCGATTAACAAAGAGGCGGGACTAATGCGCCGTCTTTCTTGATTACAAGAAAGTTGCTTTGCCGCGCGCGCGAGCCATTTCGTTCGGTATGTCATGGAAAATGGCAGACGGTCCCAGCATCTGGATCTTGATTTGTTGCAGTTCATTGGGAAGGCGCATTGTTGTTAATCAATCGGTTCTTTTCAGAACCTCAATTTTCCTGAAGAAAGGTTGAGCAGAATACATTTTCATCAAGAACAGATCATCATCGCTTGGCCACAGCGGAAATTGACTTCGGCAGTAGAATCACAAGCGCGTATCGGACTGTTGAGTGGTTGCTGTTATTGATTCGGAAGGCGCATTATTTATTTACATATATTATTCGGTTCTTCTCAGGACCCAACATTCTATAAGAGGGAAGGTTAAGGAAGAATTTGATTCAAAGTGAAAATTAATTGCTTGGCAATCGCAGAAAGTTTCCGTCCGTAGCACGCGTCGAAGGGAGATGCTGCCACATGGATGACATCAGTATCAGAAATGTGAAATTTTATTTCAAGATACTGATTTGGTTTTGTTGCCTATTAGTGTTCGGAAAGGCGCTTCATGGAGAATAATTCGGTTCTTTTCAGAACTACAATTTTACAAAAGAGAATGTTGAGCCAAGATAATTTTTCTTCAAAGTGCATATCATGATCGATTTGTGATGACAGAAGCCCCTGAAACCGTTTACTGTTGATGCACTTCCCTAACACAAACATCAATATTCATTAACAAAGTGTTAATAGAGAGACAATTACCTTTCTAAACCCCATAGTGCGTATGTGCTTTTCAGTGTTTAACGAGTTTCGGTCTACTGAGTAGAAAATAAGTGAGAAATTAGTGAAGTTAGGAGTGAAAGAAGTCATGTCACAACACATGAATTCAACGTATGTGCGTAACTACCGTAAACGCACGCAGGAACAACGGGAGGATGACCCTCCCAATCAGCCAAGAACCGCTGCTGAACGAGCTCGGGAATATCGGGCGAAGAAGAAGGCAGCCAAAGGTAAAGCGTCATCCACTGCTGGGTGGGACGCTGGAGAAGGCCCTTCAACTCGAGGTAGGAAATCTTAAAAAATAGAAAATTTTCACTATAAATATCTCACAATGAAAACAATCACATTTAATTAATAAAATATCACAGTCACCTTATGTTATTCCTATAATAAATAATCAATAGTTTATTTTATTTATATTTCATAAATAATCAACTAGCATTGGATTTCAATTGCATTTCAATAATTCTTGAAATTTTATACCATGTTTTCAACATGAGTTTAATTTTCACTGTGAAATATGCTGAAATTTCTACTCTCCTCGTTCTAATTTCATAGCAGCAAGAATATTCAATTTTGAACAAATGCCTTTTTACCTGGTAAATGGTGAATTTTTCATTATACGTCAAATATTAAATTTTACATGTTTGGAGTAAAATACTTCAATACTACTACTACAAAAATTTATTATTTTTTCGAAACCATTTGAATCATTCAAAACTTACTTAAAAGAATAATAATTTGCAATTTGTAAGCGGCATTTTGTCACATTTTCATCAGTATTAAAGTTTGAAAAGTAGAAAGGGCTGAACATATCTCAAGAACCTTTGATGACTGAATAATAAACTTGTTTTAATACTGTGAATTGTCAATTGAATATCAGCTATCCAAACTTTTCACTTTTATCACAAACATTTAATTTTCATCGATTCACTGAATATTATGAGACACACCGAGGCACCAAATATCACAGACAATTTGCGAGATTAAATATTGTGTCATTAAATATATCAGATAAGTATTATATTTTCTGACGAAGATTTAATTTTGAACAGAGTTGCAAAACATTTTTGAATAGAAATTTAAACATTTTTGTGAATATTCCAAGTTTCATCAATCATGGGATACCTTTTTTGCAACATAGAAATAAATTAGGTATGAGAAAATGCTTCATCTGCGCAGTTGTGGTACCTAAGGGTTCGTACACTAGTTATGTAAGGTTTCATTGGAGAAGGGGGAGTTTGGCAGTTTCTTGGTTGAAAATGATTAGAAAATCCTACGTAATTAGTATACGACCCTAAAGGAAAGAGGTAGGTGTTGTGAAATAATTCGTTCATTGACTAACTTATATTGTCATTCATATTCACACTAAGAAAATTATTTTACTTTAAACGTGGCCTCCAACATTGTAACAATTTCACGAATAATGAATCTGTCAAAAATGTATTGCGTATTGTAGTATTTCCACCGATGCGCTTTCTTCCCGAAGAAGCCATTTTCCGCGATAATCTCAGCGATGGCGACGTTTCGTTGTGTGATTCACAACCATCAATTGCTGTTCGTGCCACACCGGTACCTATAATGCATAGAGGAGAAGAGGACATCTCTCTTGCTGAGCATGATAGCCAGGGTTAGTTAGAACAAATTTGAATTCAAATCAAAGTGTTGATAACTCTTATATCCAGTAGAACCATTCGATCCGAATCTAGAAGGAGCATCAGCAGAGTTCAACAAACGTTTTGTTGAAAATCGTTTTGGTTTCCCATGTGGTGTTTGTGACCGGTTGTGGTTTGCAAACGACCTAAAGCCGCTAAACAACGCCGAAGTGGCTGTGTTGGCAACAGCAAACAACACTGTCGGAACTAATCCAGCATGTAAGACATGCCATGCCAACTTGAAACGCGGTCATGTACCGTCACTTGCCGTTTCGAATGGTTTTCGGTTCCCGGAATTTCCTACGAATCCACCACTTCCACAACTCGATCCGATTGCAGAGCGTTTGATCTCGCCACGGTTGCCTTTCATGCAAATTCGGCGACTGCGTTTTGCCGCAGGTAAATTTTACGTAGTTTCTTGTAATGCAAATATTTTCACTACCATTTGATAACATTTTTAGGGAGCTATGGCATAATCGGCCAGGTCATTAATGTACCTGTAGATGTGGATCAAATGGTCAAGGAGCTTCCCCGCCAGCTGGACGATGACAGGGCGTTCAATGTTTCCATTAAGAAGCATTTGATCCATAAGTCCGCCTATCTATCAGGATTTGTGAAGAAGGGGACGATCAAAGCCTGGCTGCAGTACCTGGAGAATACGCCACTGTATCGTCGATACGGTATATCTTTCAACGAGGACCAGTTGAATGCCATCGATTCTGCAGCACAAACTACGGAAGATGTTATTGACACGGTCGAAAATAGCAATGATGTCGAATTGCTTATAGGACAGCAGCAAACACTCCTCTGGAATGAGGATAAGTGTCTGGAGATTGCTCCGGCACAGAACAGAGTTCCACTGTCGATCATCTACGATGAGCATGCCGAAGAATTATCATTCCCGGATGTATATTTGGGGCAACCGAGGACTTACAATCCGGAAGTACGGGTTACGCCGTATATGATGGCCACCAGTGAACTGCGGCGCAGTGACCGACGAGCTGCCAAGCCCAGGCATGTATTATACGTTGCTATGAAGATTCTGCGTTTGCGGGTATCTGAGGGGCTGCAATGTACGTTCAAGTGTATGGGAACAGCCAATATCACACGGGCCATGCTTGATGATAAGGTGTTCCTGGAGCAGTGCGTCGATCGGAATTTATCATTCCTAAAATCGATTCCGAATTCCGTACAGTACTGGCAACAGCGTAAGAACGATTTGTTCGCCATGATCCGGCAATTAGGGAAGCCAACTATGTTCCTCACCCTGAGTGCCAGTGAGACCAAATGGCCACACCTGTTGCGAACTTTACAAAGCTTGTCCGGTGGGAATAGTGTCATCGACGTTCAGAATCTATCGGCATTGCAGCGAGCCACTCTGGTGAACGAGGATCCGGTGACATGCTGCATATATTTCAACAAGCTTGTAGACGTCATTATGCAGCTGCTTCAGTCGTCCAGATACAGCCCGTTTGGGAAGTTTCGCGTTGTTGATTACTTCAAGCGAATTGAATTTCAACATCGTGGCAGTCCTCACGCCCATGTTCTAATCTGGCTGAACAAGGATCCAAGTGAACCGATCTCGGAGAACATGCCCAGAACAATAGAACTGATTGACAGTCTATGCTCCGTTGATTCGACTGATTTGCCAGACACGTACGCGAACCAGGTGCACAAGCATACGTTCACGTGCTTCAAGCGTAATGATAAGAGCTGTCGGTTCAATATTCCATATTGGCCCATGGACCGTACAAGAGTGCTTTTGCCACTTACGGGGGACGATGGACGCCGGGGACAACTTAGAGCACGATCCATCACGATGCGTAATGTTCTGGAGACGAAATTGTTCGACACGCTCGATCAATTCCTCGTAGAGTGCAACTGTTCATACGAGTACTACCTTGACGTCATTCGCAGCTCGATAAGTCGACCTACAGTGTTTCTAAAACGAGCGATGATGGAATTATGGACGAACCCGTTTAACCCATGGATAGCAAATATCCTGCGGTCAAACATGGACCTCCAGTTTATCCTTGAGGAGTATTCGTGTGCTGCGTACGTTGTCGAGTACGTGAACAAGACAAATCGTGGCATAAGTAGTTTGCATCGGGACCTTGTGAAGCTGCAGGAAGAGTTTCCGGATCAGGATTACAGGTCGCTGCTGAAGAGCTTTAAAATGCTGAATTCGGTAGAAATGTCAGCGCAAGAGGCCGCATGGTATCTGCTCCGCCAGCCGATGTCCGAGGCCAGCCGAAAAGTCGTATTTATTCCCACCATGTGGCCACATGAGAGGACCAAAACCAGGAAGCGTAAGCAACAGATGGATGATGAAGGAATTCCGGATGATTCTGAAGATATATGGACGTCAAATATAATTCAGAAATACGAAGATCGTAGGGATCTTGAGGACGTCTGTTTGGCTGAATTCGCTGCTTACTACACGAAAGCGCAAAGTCGGCAAACACCTACAATCGCCGTAACATTGCACGCGTATTGCGGTGGCGTGCGTACGCTATGACAGAGCTCGACGATTACAAGCGTGAGATGGTTTTACTATTCCTTCCATTCCGTAGTGAGATGTGTGATGTGCTCGATTGCAACAAGTTTCTACAGTTGTACGATGAGCATGAAACCGTCTTGATGCAGAAAAGAAAGATATACGACTGCGAGTTGAACCTGGAACACACTGTCGAACAATATCTGCGTATGTGTGGTATGGATGCTGATCAGGATCAGGAAGCCACCACGGACAAGCACGACGAGTACATCCGGGCGATAAACATGAATCCGAACGACGACGACATACAGAACCTGCCAATTCATGCATTGAACGCCGTGGTTAAACAGCGGTCCAATGTCATGAGCAAGCAGGCTTACTGTGAACTGGTTCGAGCCACGAATCCTGAACAGCGTTCGTTGATTCTGCACGTCATCCACACAATGCATAGCTTCGACGATAACGACAAGCCGATGCAAATCTTCTTCACGGGTCCGGCTGGTAGCGGCAAAACGTTCACCTTGCGAATACTGATGGAGACATACAACAGGTTCAGTCAAGCACATAACGCACAGAACAACGCATATGTTGCTTGTGCTTCGACTGGCAAAGCTGCTGTTGCTATTGGCGGAACAACGGTCCATTCGGCTTTTCGTTTAACCATGTCCCGCAGACAAAACTCCAAGCTGAGTTTTGAAACGCTCCAGCTGTACCGAAATGCGTTTGCACATGTTCAGGCAATCATCGTCGATGAAGTCAGCATGATCGGTGCCAATGTGTTAGATACTGTTCACGCCCGGCTGCAAGATATTAAGGCGGAATATGACGATCCATTCGGTGGCATGAACATGATTCTCGTTGGAGACTTCCGGCAACTTCCGCCGGTGAACGCTAGATTTGTTTGGAAACCACCAGCAAATTCTATGCACGGTGCCGTACTCTGGCAATCGTTACGATACTTCCCTCTCGTCCGAGTCATGAGGCAGAGTGACGAGCAGTTTTCTGCCGTACTGACGAAGATTGGAAATGGTGAACGATTGACAGGTAAAATTTAAACTAATTATATTCTTGACACTATTTCTAAACAGTTAATCTAATTTTCAGACGAAGAAACCAAGCTGATCGAGAGTCGTTTCCGGACAGTGCAATGGTGCAGAGAAAACGTCCCGAATGCTGTACGTCTTTTTCCACCGTAACATCGACGTCGACCAGTACAATAGCGAGGTACTGATGGAAACGGACGGCGTGGACTGTATAGCTGAAGATGTGTTCTCTGGATACCGGAACAATGAGCAGCTAGTAAGTGCCAGGAACAAGCTTCATAAGATGAGTGTTGTGGAGGCTGGTGGCATGCCTTATCTGCTGCGTCTTACTCTCGGCATGCCGTACATGGTTACGACAAACGTTGAGGTAGATGATGGTATCGTTAACGGTGCGATCGGCCAACTCATGCACATCGAGCTGAATGAAGATGAACCAGAACAGCGAATGGTTCGGCTTTGGTTCATGTTCGAGAACGAAGCTATAGGAGCGACACTAAGGGTAAAATCCAGGCCCTTAGTGTGTTCAAAGCCAGGCGTCTTGCAGCCACAATGGACACCGATTACCAGGCGGTCCGCGAACATCACCCTCGGTAGCATGAAGTGCAAACGAGTTCAATTCCCGATAGTTCCGGCGTGCGCTCTAACGGTACATAAATCACAAGGTGGTACATTTCCCCAAATTGTGTACCGTTATGACAGAGGACAGGAGCAACAACTTGTATATGTTGGCCTCTCTAGAGTGTCGTCTCTGGAGGGATTGTTTCTGACTAATGCCAAAGATGAATTCAAATTCCACCATGCAAAGGGAAGCGATTCTCCGAAGATGAAGGAACTTCGCACCGAAATGCAGCGTTTGTCAAACCACCGACTAAGCACAATTGCCGATGACATGATGCAATTCGTAGCTGGTAAAGGTACTGGTGTTGTACTAGTGTCAATGAATGTGCAGAGTCTTGGTGCTCATTCACTTGACATCGCTACGGACCATGTACTCACTTCTGGCGATCTTCTGGCGCTTAGCGAAACCTGGCAGGAGGATAATGGAGAATTGTCCGGAATCGCAGGATACACATGTGTTGCCCAAGCCAAGCGCTCTGGAATGCGAGCCGCAGGAGTGGCCATCTTCCAGCGCGATGCGGGATCCACTTGTGCGATTGCCCACACAATGAAGAAGCTCAGTGATAGTTACGACGAGCAACTTGGGCTTGCCGACGAATACGGTGACGTGTGCGCTGCGGAGGTGCATGTTATGGGTAGTTTGACGCTCTTGATTTCGCTGTATATTTCACCAGGTAGGATGTGAAATACTTTCGTAAAGTTTAACTTTCTTTATTTAAAATGCCATCTTTTATTCAATAGGTACGACAACCAAGCAGAAGAAATTCTTTTTGGCGCGAAACCTTATAATGTACGCGACAATGAGCATGCCCATAGTTGTTACCGGCGACTTCAACATTGATGTATCAAAAGAGGAGAATGCTGAGTTCATCGACTTCATGAAGCAGTACCTCTTTTGGATTTGGTATCGGACCCTTCGCAATCAACCACTCTTGGTGGAACATGCTTGGATCTTACATTCACGCGAAATATTGGTGCGGACTGTAGGAGATATTGTTCTTACTTTTCATATCATCGACCAATACTTTCGATACTTGCTGCGCCGTCTGGTTGGTTTAACGATATTATAGAAGTAATGACCGTTATACTAATTACCCCGTATATTTTCTTTCAACTTTCATTAGAATCTCAGTTAGAATGAGATGTGGTCGTCATCATCAACTATCCGCAGCCAATCCCATGCTAAACTCGTTTGTTGGTTCCTTCTGATAGCTCGATCCATATCGGTAATCTTCATCTATGGCCCGGGTCTGTCGATAGCGTTTCGTTCGCATCACAACCATTTTCTGCTGCCGGGGTATCTCTGCCGGTTGAGGGTCTCGGCCTTCCTCCGGTTGAGCTCTGCCTTGTTCTAGCTAGACGTGACGCTGTCAACTCGGCGCTACATTTCTGCGATGTCCGTTCACCTGGAAGCTGTTCTATTCAACACAGTGTATATGGTATGTTTATTAAAACAAGCAATTTAACAACAATCTATTTAAATTATTCAATTTCATAAACCTCTTTACAGATATAACAATGTCATTGCTGTAGCAAAATTTCCGGTGCTGCGGTCAACATCGCCTTCAAACCACTAGTACAACAAACGACCCTTCGAAGAAGCACTACCCTCCAGAGAACATCCATCCGCAACACTTAAAATGGCTTCATACCAACACAAACCAACGGTCCTTTTCAGGGCCACCAAAATTTTTGACGATAGAGAGAATGTGGCGTACCTGAGTTTATGATAACCTGTTTTGTGTCGCGTATGTGAAGTCCACAAAATTTGTACAAAACCAAGAATTCGGAGGATTTTGCTTGATTTTGCACACATTTTGTGAACTACTCTGGTCAGTTCAATCGAGATTGATACTCTGCGTATTAGATTGTACTTGGTTGTTTCCCCGACAAAGATTAAAGTCTGAATGAGCTAAGAAAATCCCCCTCAATTTGGATTGCGATATCCCTATGCCTGTTGTAGAACGCCTTTCCTCGTGGGGATTTCTGGTTTCAGTGGTGCGGAAGTTATTGTATTATTGTGTAACAATGTCCGAGCAGTTATCCTATTGCGATAAGTGTCTTTCACTCAAGGTAATCGAGTCCGGAGCTAGTGTCTCATATACTCATACTTTATTTATACTCATATTCTAACCAACAAAACCATAATAAATTACACTAAATTAATGATTTCGTGTGTGTTACTTCTACGTGAAGTTAAACGATTACAATGATATGGAAATGCTAATATCATCTTCCAAACTTGGACGTACATGTTCATGATAGCATTAGAGGCGAAAGTATAGAATTGATAGTTCCGTTCATACGGGAGCAGGCATGAAGAAGGTGTTTTATAGAAGTCGATTTGAAAGCCATCACAAATATTTGTGCTCGCTTTCAAATCGACTTCTATAAAAACATTCTTCATGCCTGCCGTATCCTAACGGAACTATCAATTCTATACTTTCGCCTCTAATGCTATCATGAACATGTACGTCCAAGTTTGGAAGATGATATTAGCATTTCCATATCAAAACCATAATACTTTAGCTAACACTAATCTCAGAACCATAATCATTTCCAATGCGTATTATGTTATAATAATATCCTTACGTTGTCCAACGTCTACCTTGCGGTCGTGTCTTGTACACAACCCTTCTGATTTTTAATATAGACAGGAGTTTCGTCCTGTACTTGAATTTTCTGCTTGTAAAAATTATTACAAGTCAAGAAGTCATCTTGAAGACTAAAAATATCGTTGTACTCATTACATAAATCATTCAATGGTTTTTTTTATGGAACATGGAACGTTACTTAAATTTAACTCTTTCTCTAGGGCTGCAACTCTATTAATTTTATCATTATTTTCAATATTGTAAATGTGATAATTGTGTAGTGGATTTATACGTGGTTTGAAATCTTTTAACATTATAATTTCACTATTTGTGTTAATTATTCTAATAAATGGTGAATGTTTTGATATTATAGTATTACTGCAAAACACTCCCGGTGAAATCTCTGAAGATTCCACTAAAGCATCATTATCTGGCTTTAAATTACCAATGTATCTGATTACTTCAGAACGTGCTGGCAAAATAATCGTACCATTTAAATTATTTTGGATAGGCACTATTAAAGAATTGTTATTAAAGTTTATTGTTAAGATCCAAGAATCATAATCTATGTTACACCTAAAGTTTACTAAGAAATCTCGTCCTAATATACCATCAGCAGGTATTGGGAACGAATTATCTACTAATTGAAAATCATGTGATAAATTAAGATTGTTTACAATTATATTAATATTTACACTACCAAGACTTAAAATTTCTTGGTCTGTGATGCCACGTAGTGCACTTTGATTTTCAGGATTGTAAAATAGGTTTGTGCATAAAAGTTTGGGTTTAAAAATTGATACATCTGCACCAGTGTCAACGATAAAAGTGCAGGGTTGATTAGTCACATTTGTTTCGAGAGAAACAAAATTGCTGGCGGTTACATTTATTGTGTAAACTGCCCTTGCGTCCCGCCTAAAGGGTGGATACTTTGAATGTTTTCAATCTGTGGGGTAATTCGTGAAGAGTTTGATTGCTGACTTGAAATGTTCGGCAGAAGTTGGGTTTGTTGGTTCATAAAATTTGGGTCAGACTGCATGCAATAAACACGCGGATTTCTTTGGCTATTTTGTAACGAATTGTGGAAAAATCTAGCACGACTATTGTAAAAATTTCCACGACCACGTGGAGAATAGTAATTTCTTTGATTGAAAGTCTCATTATTGTGAATTCTACTTTGCATTCTTTGTCGATTATTATAACTATTTTGTTTGTAACCACGATTAACGATGCTGTTATTATAGTTTCCATGGTTATGGTTCAAATTATTTCTTCGCGGAAATCCTCTTCTGGAATTTACTGTCAATACTTGTGTAGATAAACCAATATTCTCGTTTACCTTCTGAATAGCTGATTGAATTGTAGGGAATTCATTAGCTTTTAAAATAATCTTTGTTTCGTTATCCGCTACTCCGTTTATCAACGCATTAACTCCAGCTTTCGTTGCCATTTTAGTGGCGACGTCTGAAGGAATTTTGCTTTGTATGTACAAGGAAGTTAACTGTATATATAATGCTTCTACTTGATCCAAAATTTTTTCTAAATGTCTGTATTTCAATTGGTTCAATTTCGCTAATACTGTATCTGGGGATTCAGCACTTTTACAATTCTGCGATACGGCGTCAATGATATCGTTTAATGTTGTAACCAGGGTTGTAAATTTTCGGCAGCACTGGATGAAGGTGATGTTTTTTTATATCATGTTTTTATTTTCTTCCTGCTTTGAAATCAACCTCACATTCCCGGAAGGGCAGAAAAGTAAACAACAGAACTCACATCACCCACTGCGCCGCGAAGATGAAATTTACCACAGCAAAATGTACACATTCACCCAGCAAATTGAAAAAATTCACCACGTGTTTAAATGGGCCACTCACAGTCATACGGTAAGGCGCGAACTGAGCAGCCTGTCAGAGCGACTTGTGAGTGGCTGAATGCGAAATTGAACTGTCGGTGTTGGAAATGATTTTTCGGCTGCACCCAGTCGCACTCACCACGGCGGCGATGAAGGCGACTGCAGATTATACTGAGATCCATGTTTTTCACTGCATTGACTGTGAAATATTTCTACCCTGGTTGTAACATTAGCGGGTAGAGCTAGGCGAGCTTTCCCACTTAATCTTGTTTTTACAAATTTTGTTGCAGTAAGCATTTGTTCTGGTTTAATTAGTTCCGACAGCAAGTTTACTGCGTCAACAAATGATTCCAATAACGATGGAGAACCATCATATGGTTGCACCAATGAAATAGCGGTTTTTATATCAAAATTTGCTGTTGTCGTCATTTTAGAGCTGTTCTGGCTGGCTAATTTCCTTTTAGTTATTTCGTTAATCTCCCAAAAAGTATCTCTGGTTTGTTTACAAATTTCATTAAATTCTTGAGATGGCAATTCCTGGTATTTCTCATTTAAACAACTTTCGATCACTTCTTTTAATTCTTTAGCAAAATTTAGGTTAAATTCCAATGTATTTATAGAAATTTGTTTGTAAATCGATTTTTTGAGATTATCCCTAATTCTTCTTAAATCATTTATAGCTTCTTTTAGCGAAGGACAGCTAGAAATTGTTATTAAAGATTGAGTTTCTACAATATTGAATTCTTTTCTTGTGTGGAACATAACAAAGTCACTTATAAATTAATACACACATTTATGATGATACTCCAACTACCGTTTTAGTACACTGCTACACATCTGTCACTTCCATACATCCATCGGGGTTGGTTCCTTTTTAACTTTCTTCTTTACGCTGCTGCTGCTGCTACTGCTGATGCCACGATTTTTGTGAACTGCACATATCACATCCATCGAGCCCGTTGGTATAATTATTTCTTCCTATCCCAGCTAGATGGACTGCATTTATTATGCTTCTCGAGACTTTATAGCATTTTGCTATTTCATCTCTGTCTCTCTCGATTGTGCGCCGCTAAGGTATTTGCCATATTGTGGTACCTTGATTACGGAAATGCAAAATATTTCATCACATATTACACACGATTACCTAATGGGAATTATTACTACAGTATACTGATCCAAATGCAGTATAGCAGCAAATGTGAAAAAATAAAAAGATCCCGTTTATTCCACCATAGCCTAACTATCCATCGAGGGACAATAATATGTTGCATACCTTAAAAGCGAATGTGAAAAACCGCGCCAAAAGATCACATCTGTTTGACATTGCTTTATTTAGTTTTTGCATGGCGCACAACTCGGCGCACGGGAGCCGGCGCGTAACTGGCGCGCCAGGTTGCGGATTTAAGAAAAGAATCGCAATATGTTGTTCGTCTACTGGAAGAGTGACATTCCTTCCAGTTGTTCTTTTATCATCTTGCACCATAAGTATATTGTCAATTGCATAAGAGCTAACGCTGCACCAAATATCGCGATTTCTTGAAACATTTTTGGTTAATGTGAATTTTAAACTTTTAAACTACACTTGTTTTTGAATTATTCAGACTCACTGAATTGTTCAATCGTGTTTGCGCTCTCATGCGTTCATAGTTCGTTATTATTTTATATGCTATGTAAATTACTCCGATTGTGACTGTCACTAATAGCGTATATGCAATAAGTTCCGTCGAAACACTTGTTCTTTCTACATGGTCTTTAGTTTTCGCATTGCTTGCGTTTATTATATTCACTATTTGTTCTTGCGTCATTCCTGACTCAGAGTTTGGAGGTTTGGAGTCACTCGCACCCATTATCACTGAATTTATTCAACTGATTTTCCGTTATAGTCGGTAATTACACATTGCACCAAAAATCACTTTTTCCGTTACGGTCAGCCATGTAACGAGCTTGCCGTAGGTTGTTCGGATAGAATGAACTTAACGAGGAGAAGGTCTAGTTGCAAGTGTGTTCTGTATTTTTCCAAACTTCTTAAGTTAACTTAGCATCTAGGAAATAATGGTTGAACGAGGAGTGAGCAAACGACGGTCGGTGTGTTTAACAAACAGCGTGAATGCACATGGTGCTTGTTGTGCACATGTGGTAATAATTTGGAGGTTTCATAATAACGAAGAGTAAATACAATACGTGTAAAATTGGCCTAGTGAGACCTTCTCATTAGGTCAAGTACGGGTGGTCGGAATTTAGGCAAATAACTGTGTCGGATTGAGGAAGTGTTTAATTTATGGGTTTGTGCAAGGGTACACATTTTATACATGTTTGAAATATGAATCTTAGTGTGGTGTTGTATTACTACAGGTACCTATCTGTCAAAACGTTCTGATTTTTCCTTTGTTGACATTTAGGGCCAATTTCTTCACCTCGGCTTAACTCGTAAGCGGTGCTTACCCATACGCTTAAACTTGGTTTAAGCACTAAGCGGAGGTGAAGAAATCGGCCCTTAGTGCTCTATCCTCGCCAGCAAAAGATGTTTCGCCAGTGACGACAGCGACAATCTTCCTCTATAGTTTATTACCTCTATTGGAGTTATAGTGAAGTTTGGGCACGTTTGGGTGATTTCAAGGGCAAATTTGAATATAGTTTTCGTTTTATACATCTCCTTATTTCTATATTATATTATGTATGCGGTTTTGTTAGTCTTCTATTTATATTTAGGAATCGTTCAAAAATGGCATCGGGGCCTTGGCGAAGGGGGGTGGGGGTATCGTTGGTTGAGTAATCTTAAATGTATTTGACGTCATATTCTAGTCGGCCTTGAGGATTATTGGCTTAAATTTCAAAATGTTCGTGTACATTTCACTCCGAAATCGAACCTTTTATAGAAGTCTTGGAGACCCATTATGTTATATACGAACCCGACCAGTTAGTCATAACAATTATATCAATATGTGTTACAAATAACAATACTTGAAATACTTTCTCTGTCAAAAATGGATGAAAGAAAATTTCACGATCGTCATAACTTGATTATAACATAATGTATTATGCTTATTTTACAGAAAAACAAAATTGCCAACATTTTTGGTAGATAGGAATTGGAAAAAACGATGTTACCACCTTCAGTATATCTTGATTTAATCGAGAAAGGCATCGTCACCGCTAGGTGGATTAATTTGGGTTTTAGTGGAATGTCTTCACTTGTCATAAGACGAGTTAATACAATCCCATCATTCCGTGCCGATAGTTCGAACGAGCCAGACGTGTGTGCTGTGTCTCATCGCGGATTGTGTTCGGTAGTGAAACGGCTATTGTGTGGTGCGCTCCTACCTACGGATCCAAGGCGATCGCTGTCGGCGAGTGAAGTAGCTGCTTCTGGCGACGCCAGTGAAGCAGGCTATTGTTACTGCTGCTACCTACAGCAGCAGGGGCAGATAAGTGGCAAACTTTTTATTGTTCTCCCTTCTGTTTGATACAGAGTGGGACTGCTTAGAATTAATCGAATTAGTTTTTTTTTTCTAATTTGCTATTAGTTTTAAGTTAGTATAAGCAAAATTATCCTTCCACCTTGCGGGGTGAGAATGGAGGCGGAGACTGGAGAAGGCAATGTGCCTGCTAAAGATGGAGGGCGCACTCGATTGTACCATGCGGCTTCGCCTGGGCCTTGGGTTGTTTACTTTCGGCAGAAAGTAAAAAGCCTAGATTTTCTTGGCATTAAACGAGATTTGACGCGTCGTTTTCCGAAGCTTGATTTTGGCCAGATCAACAGGAACAAACTACGCATCACCGCACCTACATACCAGGTGGCGAATGAAATTGCTGGCGACAGGGCGTACAATGTTGAATATATGGTTTATGTCCCTCGCGGGAGGTCGAAATTGAAGGTGTGATCAACGCAGCGAGCCTGACTTGCAAGGATGTACTTGCGGGAAAAGGCCGCCTAAAGAATGCAATGGAGTCTACCGTGGATATTCTGGACTGCAAGGAATTGCATTCAGCAGCCACGGTAGATGGAAAGAAGGTATATTCCAAGTCAGGTTCGCTTCGGGTGACGTTCGCCGGTTCGATGCTCCCAAAATATGTTGATATTGAAAACATGCTATTTCCGGTGCGTCTTTTGTGCCAAGGGTATTTAATTGTACCAATTGCAAACAACTTGGTCACACTGCCGAGTTTTGTGACAACAAACCACGTTGTGGCAAATGTTCTGAAAGGCATTGGGAGGAGTCCTGCCAGCAACAGGCAACAAAATGTGCTTATTGTGTTTTGAATCCTTCCCATGGCTTGCAGGAATGCCCGATGTACAAAAGCGCACCCAAAAAGTGAAGCGCTCGTTGGTACAGCGCTCCAAGCAGTCGTATGCGGAAATGCTTAAGTCGCAAGACACATCCGCCACAGCCACTGCATCGACTGCTATTTTAGCCACCGTTCGTGTAAGTGATTATTATGATTCCATATCCATTGATGAATTGAACTCTGACGTAGCCGATATGGATGATTCTGTGGAGGTACACGTGCCCGAAAAGAGGAAGCAACCGTCTTCCCCGGGATCGGGCCGCAAGAGAACAAAATCATCCATAAAAGCTTGGCAAAATCTGAAGGTAATGGGGTTTATTTAAAATCCCGAAGCAACCTGTCCCTACTGCTTCTTTTGATCCTAGTTGCAGTAAGGCATTCCCGCCATTGTTAAAATCCGATGTTTCGAAGAAACATCCGGCTAGGAGAATCAACGAAAGAAAAAAGTAATTCGCACTTCTAGTAAAAGTATTCCGTCCAAGCGAGGATTGATCTCTTTTAAGGACCTTGTGGACCGTTTTTGAATTTATTCAATATTCCGAATTCATTGAGGCCTATCATTGACCTTTTATACCAACAGTGGAAAGTTATCTGAAGCAATTGACTGTTTCATGGCCCTTCTTGCAGGAATTGTATCTTTCGATGGATAATACGGCCAATACCCAAGATACAATCACTGTGCTGCAGTGGAACTGTCATAGTCTGAAAAATAAATTAGACGTGTTCAAGTTTTTGATTCGCAATTCCGATTGCGATATATTTGCACTCTGTGAAACATGGCTTTCTTCTGAAGATAAAATCAACTTCCACGATTTTAATATTATTCGCCAAGATCGGGATGATCATTATGGTGGCGTTCTTTTGGGGATCAAAAAATGCTACTCCTTCTACAAAATTCCCATTCCGACTGTTCCCGGCTTAGAAATCGTCGCATGCCAAGTAAATGTGAAGAATAAAGATCTTTGCATAGCTTCAGTGTACATTCCTCCAAATGCCTCTATAAATCGTCGACATTTTTGGAGCGCAGTCTCCCTCCTATCATCTCCAGTATTGATATTGGGTGATATGAACGCACATGGTATTGGATGGGGCGAAACGTATGACGATTATAGAGCGCCTATTTTCTATGATTTGTGTGACGATTTCAATTTGAATATTTTGAACACTGGTGAAGTAACTCGAATAGGACCAAATGGTCAACAAAGCCGTATTGATCTGTCTTTATGTTCAAATTCACTATCATTAGATTGCACGTGGAAGGTAATTCAAGATCCCCATGGTAGTGACCATATGCCGATAGTCACCACAATTAAGAGTGGCTATCAACAATCTGAGCCAGTTAATGTTCCTTTCGATCTCACGAAGAACATTGACTGGCAAAAATTGGCATCGGCGGTAAAAATTGGTATTGACTCAACTGATACTCTTCCACCTTTGGATGAATATCGATTCCTTATTGAGTTGATTCAAAAAAGCGCACTAGAAGCTCAGAAACGACGCGTTCCAAGTACATCTGTCATCAGAAGACCAGCCACTCCTGGATGGGATGATGAATGTACTAAGTTGTATTCTGAGAAATCTGATGCCTTCAAGGCTTTTCGTAAACACGGAAGGTCTGAGCTATTTGAAGAGTACTTGAGGCTTGAAAGAAAGCTGAAAAATCTTCTCAAGGCTAAAAAACGTAGCTACTGGCGACGTTTTGTCGAGGGACTATCGCGAGAAACCTCAATGACAACACTTTGGAAAACGGCCCGCAACATGCGGAACCGCACTTCCACCAACGAGAGTGAAGAATACTCCAATCGATGGATATTCAACTTCGCAAAAAAGGTCTGTCCAGATTCCGTACCAGCAGAACCGCTATTTCGAGAATCAGTCAATGATCCCGGTTCTTTGGGTGGACCATTCTCAATGCTGGAACTTTCTATGTCTCTTCTTTCATCGAATAACTCTGCTCCGGGATGCGATAACATCAAATTCAATCTTCTTAAAAACCTCCCAGATATCGCAAAAAGACGATTACTTGGCCTGTACAACTGTTTCATGGAGTACAACATTGTGCCACCTGAATGGCGACAGGTCAAAGTAATAGCTATTCAAAAGCCTGGGAAACCAGCGTCTAATCACAATTCATACCGACCGATTGCCATGCTATCATGCATGAGAAAATTATTGGAGAAAATGATCCTTTCAAGAGTCGACCATTGGGTCGAAGAAAATGCATTGCTTTCAAATACTCAGTTTGGATTTCGAAAAGGGAAAGGAACAAACGATTGTCTAGCGTTGCTTTCTTCAGATATACAACTGGCCTTTGCGCACAAGGAGCAATTGGCTTCAGTATTCTTGGATATTAAGGGCGCTTTTGATTCAGTTTCCATAGAAGTAGTGGATTACCCGTTATTTTGAACAATTTCTTGTATAATTTGTTGTCAGAAAAACAAATGAACTTCACACTCGGCACTCTGACAACTTCCAGAAATAGCTACATGGGCCTTCCCCAAGGATCATGTTTAAGTCCCTTGCTTTATAATTTCTATGTTAAAGATATTGACAATTGTTTGGAAGGACAATGCACGCTCAGACAACTTGCAGATGATGCCGTGGTCTCTCTAAGAGATCCATATGCAGATGTCTTGCAAGGACCATTGCAAAGTACCCTGGATAATCTGACTGTTTGGGCCAGACATTTAGGGATCGAGTTTTCACCGCAAAAAACTCAGTTGGTTGTGTTTACTAGGAAGCGGTACCCAGCTCAACTGAAACTAAAACTGTTGAATGATGACATCAACCAATCTTTATCTTCTAAATACCTTGGGGTCGTGTTTGATTCCAAATGTACCTGGAAACTCCACATTGAGTATTTGATACAAAAATGCCGAAAAAGGATCCATTTTCTACGTTCTATCTCCGGAACATGGTGGGGTGCTCACCCGGAAGACCTCATCAAACTCTATAGAACGACTATTCTCTCTGTTTTAGAGTATGGCTCTTTCTGCTTCCTCTCAGCAGCTGATTGCCACCTGATCAAATTGGAACGAATTCAGTATCGTTGTATGCGTATTGCCCTTGGCTGCATGCATTCGACGCATAACATGAGCCTGGAGGTGCTTGCTGGAGTCACTCCTTTAAAGCATCGTTACTGGGAGCTCTCACTTAGAATACTCATCAAATGTGGAACAAGTAACACATTTGTCCTAGATAACTTCGATAAAATGCTTGAACTGACTTGTCGTTCAAGATTCCTTAGAGTCTATCTCAACTACATTTCTTCAGATCTTTGTCTTCCGTGTTATAATCCACCTCGAGTTCACTTCACCAACGACAGTTCCTCAATTGAATACGATCTGTCCATGAAATACGCTATTCAAGGAATACCTTTATACCTTTTTTCAGAAAAATATGAACATGTCAATTGCAACAACAGATATTTCACTGATGGTTCTCGCATTAACGGATCCACTGGCTTCGGTGTTTTCAATGTAACTTCAACCACCTTCCGAAAACTTCAGGAACCGTGCTCGGTTTATGTTGCTGAGCTGGCAGCAATTAACTTCGCTTTGGTGATAATTTCCAATCAGCCCGTAGACCATTATTTCATCTTCTCGGATAGTCTTAGTTCTATCGAGGCACTCCGGTCGATGAAACCTGTTAAGCACGCATCTTACTTTCTTACAAACATAAGAGAGCAGATGCGTGTTTTGGTCGAAAGATCATTCAAGATTACCTTTGTTTGGGTCCCTTCTCACTGCTCAATCTACGGCAATGAGAAGGCAGACTCGCTGGCAAAGGTGGGCGCACAGGAAGGTGAAGTTTATGATAGACAATACTCGAGCAACGAGTTTTTCCCATTAGTCCGTCAGAGTACTCTTCAAAGTTGGCAAAGAAATTGGACACACAACGAACTTGGACGGTGGCTATTTTCCATAGTTCCAAAAGTTTCTGGGCGAGCGTGGTTCAGAGGTGAGGACTTAAGTCGAGGCTTCATTCGCGTGATGTCGAGACTTATGTCTAATCACTATTTACTAAACGCACATCTGTACAGAATAAACCTTGTCGATAGCAACTTATGTAGGTGCGGAGCCGGTTATGATGACATCGATCACGTAGTTTGGTCCTGCTCGGAAAATGACGCCTCCAGAGAGCAATTATTGGATACCCTTGTGGCCCGAGGTAAACAACCCTTCAGGGAAGTTCGCGGTGTTTTGGGAGATCGTGATGTTGTCTATATGCAGGCCATTTATAGTTTTCTTTGTGCTTCTGACATCAAAATCTAACATTTTGTTTTTTTCTTTCTTTAAAGTTTTTTTTGTTCTGTCTCTGCCTTTTTGTTCCGTAGAGCTCCATAGCTCTTGCCATCCGGAAGATGCTCCCAGTCGAACCATTCCTCGAGCACGACGACACGCCACATCGTCACTGACGCCAAATGCCCGGATGAGAAGCTGAAATTTCCTGATCCCAAATCCTAAGCCCCGTCCATCCTTAAACATTGTAAACTAACCTCGAGTCACCACGAGTACGCTGGCTCCTTCCCCTTTCTTATTAACCGCCCGAATAAAAAATAGTAGTAGTAGAATAACAATACAATTTATTGTAACACTACTATTAATAACATTAAATTGGCAATACATTGTATTGTAAATGAAACCATAGAAATACATTAGAATGCATTGTTATGAACCATTTACTCAAATGTAAATGAAGATTTCGCAATAGAATGTACGGGTTGTTAAGTATCGTAACTATACAAAATCTGAAATTTACCATACATTTTTTTCGTCACACAATAGAGTGTATGGTTAATATATTGTTGAAATATCCGAACAAAACTGTTCAAAATACAATGGATTGTATTGTATTTGTATAGTAAAACAATACGATTTTTGATTTCTCAGTTGTGGCAGCTTTACTGTTCAACAATGCAATTTAAAGGGAAAAATGCATATTTGCCGCTTTGAGGCAAATATTGTTATATAGTTTATATGCAATGTAAAGACACGTTTCAAAAGTTATCAATGTATGAATCTTATGTACGAAATTTTTTAAAAAACAATTGCAAGTATTGTTACATTAGTGAAATATGTTGATGTATTGTATCCTCAGTGTGGATACAATCTGTGCAACCATCAAGAAACAATATATCCTATTGTAT
The DNA here is from genome assembly GCF_024139115.2 of Armigeres subalbatus. NCBI lineage: Eukaryota > Metazoa > Arthropoda > Insecta > Diptera > Culicidae > Armigeres > Armigeres subalbatus. The sequence goes on along the minus strand of NC_085141.1, from coordinate 374,114,695 downwards.
ACCGTACATTGTATGGTAATTCAATTGTTTACACAATTGAACCAATAGTACATTTTCATCCGGGCGTATAATAAAATGATATTGATTGTATATATCACAAAGAACAATGGCTCCGTAAAGTGTTATACACGCCTGAGCCTACCAAATAAACGAAATTGGAAAAAAAAAATACAATCCCATTGAATTCCACCACTTAATTGTATCTTGACAGATACGTATTTCGACCTCAACAGTAATGCCGTCTTCAGTGTCTCGTACTTGACTCGACTCGAGACACTGAAGACGGCCTTACTGTTGAGGTCGAAATACGTATCTGCCAAGATACAATCAAGTGGTGGAATTCAATGGGATTGTATTAACTCGTCTTATGACAAGGGATCATAAATAATGTAGTTTCCAGCAGTGAGCATGATTCGAAGTGTATTCTGTGGTTCTATACACTCTATAATATGTGCAGTTTACAGGGGAAGTCCAATTAATTATGTATGCATAATAGGGATGTTCAAAATATGTGCTGAAGTAAAAGATTATATTTTCCTCATGTTATATCAACATTTCCATGATAACCAGATGGACACTACTTGCGGTGATGCAATATGGGTATATCATCTCAATTGAACATTTCAAAACCCCTTGCTCCACTCCCACAACTCTAGAAAAAAAATAACATCCCAAGAAATTGCTAAAATATCGGTGCAAAAACTGAGAAAATCGGCTGTAAATCAACCGAGAAATAGCTATTTGAATATTTAATTACAACGAGCGAATGAATCTTAGTGTTAATTTTCCTTCAGGGTGGTCAATACCTGGAAATAAGGCATTTGATTGAACTGATTTTGTTGCTAACATCGAGGAAGCCGTGGTCTATTTTAGACACGGTAGATAAAGGTCTTACAACATCTGATTTCCTCCTTATAGAAAAATAAACTTAAAGGTCAAAATTGTATTGGTACCGCGGCTGGAGACATCATGGAAGCCTTGGTTGATTCGGTAGGCCAACTCGCCGGATGAGTGCATCCAATTTCCCCCGACTGGAGGAAACCCCAGAGAAATGACAATGGTGATGGAAAGGATGGAAGAGGATTCAAATTTTCACGGAGTGTCCTCGATACTTGTGGGAAAAACAATCCAAAGCTACTGTGGAAGCGGAACCAGTGCAAAGAAAACGAAGGATGGGAAAATTCTAGTGACGGTGAGGAAAAAACACCAGGCAAAAAACCTGGCTAAAATTGAAAAATTGTGTGACGAAATTATCGTCAAAGTGTACGAGCACAAAACTTTAAATTCGAGCAAAGTAGTGATAGTCTGCTGAGAATTGAAGGAAGTGAGTGACGACGAGCTCCTGGAAAACCTATCGTCCCAAAGAGTTACGGAAGTAAAGCAGTTGATGAAAATGCGCGACAATGTTATAAAACTCAATGGGATATTAAAACTCCGATGGGAGTTTTCGTACTTACGCTTAAAGGAAAAACGCCCCCCATAGAAGTTAAAATTGGAACACTGTGCTGGAAACAAGACCATGGTATCCAAATCCGATGCGTTACTTTAAGTGCCTAAAGTTTGGCTACATTGGAAGAAACTGTTCCAGTGAGATAAAGTGCGGGAAATGTGGAAATGACTATCATGAAGAATTTGAAAATCGAGAAAAGTGTATAAATTGTGGAAACGAGCACGGAGCGTTCTTTAATGGATGCCCCGTCTTTAAAAGAGAGAAGGAAATAATTAAAATCAAAGTGGATAAAAACTTGTCATTCTGGGAAGCGTGAAAAATGATAGAAGATCAAGATTACTAGATAAAGATTGCCGCTTCGGTTCCCTTTGTTCTGCTGTCCGGAACATGTTGGGTACCAAGCTGTCAAATTGTATGGATTTTCCTTCTTTGACATTTAGCTCCCCTATCCTCGCCAGCGACAATATTTATCTCGTAACTAAAATATCTTTTCTCGAATACTTACGCCGACCAAGTGAAACAGCTAAACGAAGAAAAGAAAACCCTTGAAGAAAAGCTCAGAGCTGACATCAAAAGTCAGCTCGAAGTGAAGCTGAAGGACGACATCGATAGGGTAACCGTACCCTTAGTGGAGGTAGCACCAATAGTGGAGGTATTGGGGTTTTAATGAGATTTATCATATTTATAGACTTTACGATGGTTTCAGTTGATGCGTCTTGCTTTAAATATCCTGTTGAATGCAACTTACCTTAAGATTTCGCTTGAAAAACTATTGAAAACAATGATTTTCCTTAACAAAATTGACTCCCTTGCACCTATAGTGGTGCAACTGTACCAATAGTGGCGAGTCTCATAAGAAACCAATGGATAGCACCACTATAGGAACCAAAATTAATTTTTACCGCCACTAAAGGAACAGTGTACCCATAGTGGTGCAAGCAATATTTGGTAATTGTTGATGTTAAATGACATCTATCTCATTTTTGTTATCAAATTTATTAGTTTATCTATTGACTAAGATAATAAAGCAGTAAATTTACCATAATTATCAATTTTTAAAAAGTATTTTCTTTTGTGGATCTACTAATACCTCTACTATTGGTACCGTTACCCTAGTCAAATCATAGATATTGATACAGATCTAAAAACAATTGCAGTTAACATCGGAGCACTACTGAACGCAAACTTACTAAACGTATACCTCCCTCCGGGGGCACAGATCACAAAAGAGGATATTATGGATTTAATAGAACAAATTCCTGAACCTTTCATCCTGGTAGGTGACATAAATGCCCACCATCTCTTATGGGGATCGGAAAATATCAGCGCTAGAGGTACAACAATAAAATCAATAATAAACGAAAAGAACCTAATAGATCTGAACAACGGTAAGAAACCCTACATAAACAGCGGCTCAGGAATCGGATATTTCATCGACATTTGCCTCTGCACTAATCAACTAGCGGGAATATTGGAACTTACCGTCTGTGAGGATTCACACGGAAGTGATTATATTCCACTAATTATGACGACAAATGCTGGGTAAAGCGTACCATTGGTACTTCGCGTACCTGAAGGAATAAAATAGACCCCATCTCGCGATCCTTAGACTCGTACCCAGCAACTCCTATCCCTACCTCCCCGCGGTGCTGGCCGGGATACGAGCAACCTTAGGGAAGATCGGGTAACCAACCCCGGTGGGAACTATGGTTGAATGCTGACAGGGAAGGGTGGATTTGCTCCTCTCCGGAGGTGCAAATTTTACTGAGCGTCTGTTCTCCATGTCAGGATCGGCTCACAACAGCGTCTGTTCTCCATGTTAGGGGCGGCTAATCATCGTCCAAGTGCCAGCGAGGGACTCTAAGTGAAACTGTGCACCATGGTCCTCCGGAAATTTAGAGGGTTTGGTGTCAGGTCCTGCAAGCCAGCCTTTAAAAAAAAACATACGCAACGAACAATCAACAAGAGAATACGGACCGGAACCATCGGCGAAGACCACTGCAACGAAAAGGGACTAGCGATTGGAAACTCGGTTCGTGGAACTGCAAATCTCTCAACTTCATCGGGAGCACAAGGACCGTGGATTCGGCATCGTAGCGCTGCAGTTTGTTGGAAGGGATCAATGGTGCGAACGTTTAGAGGTAATCATACCATCTACCAGAGCTGCGACAACACACACGAGCTGGGAACAGCTTTCATAGTGATGGGCGATATGCAAAGGCGCGTGATCGGGTGGTGGCCGATCAATGAAAGAAAGTGCAGGTTGAGGATTAAAGGCCGGTTCTTCAACTTCAGCATAATCAACGTCCATAGCCCACACTCCGGAAGTACTGATGGTGATAAGGACGCATTCTACGCGCAGCTGGAACGTGAGTACGACAGCTGCCCAAGCCACGACGTCAAAGTTTTGAACGCTCAGGTTGGCCAAGAGGAGGAGTTTAGACCGACTATTGGGAAGTTCGACGCTCATCGGCTGACGAACGAAAACGGCCTACGACTAATTGATTTCGCCGCCTCCAAGAATATGGCCATTCGCAGCACCTACTTTCAACACAGCCTCCCGTATCGGTACACCTGGAGATCACCACTGCAGACAGAATCACAAATCGACCACGTTCTGATTGATGGACGGCACTTCTCCGACATTATCGACGTCAGGATATATCGTGGCGCTAACATCGACTCTGACCACTATCTGGTGATGGTTAAACTGCGCCCAAAACTATCCGTCATCAACAATGTTCGGTTCGACGACCGCCGCGGTACGACCAAGAGCGACTGAAGCAACCTGATGTCGCCACCGCATACGCGCAGCATCTCGAGGCAGCGTTGCCGGTTGAGCTCGATGGGGCCCCTCTTGAGGACTGCTGGAATACAGTTATTGGAAAGCAGCTATTAACGACGCAGCGGAGAACAATGTCGGCTATATGGGACAAAGTCTACGGAGCGATTGGTTTGACGTAGAGTAGAGTGTAAAGAGTTTCTGGAGGAGAAGGACATAGCGCGGGCGATCGCGCTGCAGCAAGCGACCCGGCAGAACGTGAAACGCTATAGACGGAAACTAAGACAGCAGGCACGTCTCTTTGAGGAGAAGAATCACCGCCTGGAAGAAGCGGAGTGCGAGGAGAACAAGAAAGCTCTATCAGAAGCTCAATGCATCCCACAAAGGCTTCGTGCCGCGAGCCGAAATGTGCAGGGATAAGGATATGAGCATATTGACGGACGAACGTGTGGTGATCGAAAGGTGGAAGCAGCACTACGAGGAAAATTTAAATGGCGCTGATAGTACAGGCAGACAGATGAGTCAAGGCAGCGGAGGAGATAACTACCACAGTTCAGCGGACGATGGAAGCCAACCAGCCCCCACCTTGTGGGAAGTTAACCCTTCCGTTACCAACCCCCCTTTTGAAAACGAAAATACAAATCTTTTTGGCTGTAACTTTTTTGTCTTTTGACTTTTTTTTCGCAACTTTCATCAAAAGAAGCGGAATTTATTCAAGTTTCAAGTGCTCCATAAAATTTTAGGACTGGCCACTTGATACCGGAGTTATTCCGGAATTAAAATGGGTGTTAGCTTTTGGCCATATGCGTTCTGGCAATACTCGCGTTCTGGCATACTTCGGAATTGATTATTTTAGATATTTTGAAGAGAAACGACGCATAAACTATACAAAATTTGATCAAAAATTTGATCGGTCCGAAATATGGCCTGTATTCCGAGATCCGAACGTTCCGCCGGAACCTGTTACGAGGTCACTTTACGGAAATAGGCGAATACCATCATGCGACCCATCAAACTTCATGATTTCAAAAGTTGTGGTATTCTATCCAGTTTTCCACGAGCGGTAATGGCCGCCAGCTTGGCTGCGGGTTAGTCTCTGATTTGACGTTTCTGGAGGTCAACTGCACCCACCGCTCTGAGCATTTTGACCAATGTTGCATATAAGAAGGTGCTGATTCGGTGAATTCAAGCCTTCTTATATACCACATTGATCAAAATGCTCGAATGGTGGGTGCAGTTGACCTCCAGAAACGTCAAATCAGAGACTAACCGCAGGCAAGCTGGCGGCCATTACCGCTCGCGGAAAACTGGATGGTAGTTTCTGTATTTCCGGGACCGTTTTTGAACCGATTGGAACCGGTAAACTGATTCAAGGGTCAGTTTTGAGAAATCAGCAAACCCCATCATGCGGCATATCAAACTTCATGATATAAAAAGTAATGGCATTGTATGGTAGTTTTGTACTTCCTGGACCGTTTTTGAACCGATTGGAAACAGTAAACTTATTTGCCGAGTACCGGTTCAAGGGTAAATTTTGGGAAATAAGCAAACCCTATCATACGGCATATCAAACTTCATGATTTCGAAAGTAATCGCATTCTTTGGTAGTTTTGTGCTTCCTTGACCGTATTTGAACCAATTGGAACCTGGAAACGGTTTTACTATGAATCGGTTCATAGGTCAATTTTGGGAAATAAACAAACCCCATCATGTGGCATATCAAACTTCACCATTTAAAAAAAGTTATGGCATTCTTTGGTAGTTTTGTACTTTCTGCACCGTATTTGAACCGATTGGAAACGGTAAACGGATTTATCGAGTACTGGTTTGAGGGTCAACTTTGGGAAAATGAGCTAATCCCATCGTGCGGCATATACATGATTTCAGTTGGGGTATCCCATGCTGAAACGGCTTCTTCCAGACGCTAAAACCCATATTCTCAAACTCGTCAATGACATTTGGGAGAACCGCGCTTTCCCCAACGAGTGGAGGAAAAGCCACGTGATCCCCATTCCCAAAAATCACACGACGGGTCAGAACGGTAAGGTAAGTGCATCCGGGGCCACGTTTGCCATGGCCACCATCAAATCGGAGGCCCGCGTATTAAGCTTGGCCACGACCCCATACCTTACCGGAAAATCGTTCGCATTCTTGGCGTCGATATCGACCGGCGGCTTACCTTTTTACCACAAATCCGGGCGGTGAAAATGGTCTACAAGTCGCGAATCAGCCTGATGAAAACCCTGGCCGCAAAACACCGTACCAACAACCGGCACACCAGGCTAAGTATAGGCCAAGCAACCATTGATAGTCGCCTGCTATATGGGTTAGAGTTGACCTGTTCTGTGACATCAGGAGAGTACGGGATCCCTCTCCTCGACGAGGCTGACCGGATCCTTAGAAGCGTGGCCGGCACCGGTCTCCCCCCAGTGGCGCGGGTCCACTGGCACGGAGCAAGAAGCTGGTCAATGCCTCCCGTCAAAATCGAAAACTCCATCGCCGCGCGCTTCCGGAGAGGCGACAACTCCGAGGAGCTAAGAAGGTCGGTCATCAAGCTCGTGGCCACTCGTTTCCGGAACCATACCGTACGATGGTTCCGTGTCTAGCAGAGGGGTAGGTTTCGGTGTTTCCGGTACCAATCTAACCAGCTCCGAGAGCCTACCGTCTCAGTGCGGCGTATTTTCCGCCGAAGTTGCAGCCATCTTCGTCGCTGCCACCCTTCCAGCAAACAAACTGATTGCGATCCTTACGGACTCGGCAAGTGTGGTGGCTGCCCTCCAAAGCCTCACACCAAAGCACCCGTGGATCCAAGGAATCCTTGCAGGTATGGCACCAGACACCTGTTTCGCCTGGATTCCCGGCCATTCCGGCATTAGGGGAAACTGACGCCCTTGCCTGCGTGGGGCATGAAGGCTCGCCCTATACCGGTTCCGTCCCGCTGACCGACGTTAAAAAATAAACAAAAAGTGTCGTCGGCCAGGACTGGGCCCGGGCCTGGAACAGCAACAACGTCTTACCCCTAAGGAAGGTGAAAGGCACAACTGGTCCCTGGCACGACATGACATTGCAAAAACAGCAGACCACCATATCCAGACTCCGGACCGGGCATATCATGGTCTCCCACAATTTCGGAGGAGGCCCTTTTCGGTCGAAATGTAACTTTGGCGAGGTTAGGAACAGCGTCGAGCACTTTGTATGCAGGGGCCCGAAATTTGACGACCCCAGGACCCCACCCCATTATGGTATTCCAGCTAGCATCCGGGATGCGCTAGCTGATGCTGAAGCTAATACGGCTTCACTCTTTTACTTCCTGAAGGATGCAGGTTTGTACTACGCGATATAGATATGGACCTCTGCCTAAGGCGAACGGGCCTTCTTCGGAAATAAGTCCCACCCCCTCAGTGAACCCCCTTTCAGTTCAGCTGAAGGGGCCTCAGCCTCCTTTTGTTCCCATAATGGGGTTTGTTTATTTCCCAAAATTGTCCCTTGAACCGGTACTCGGTTTACCGGTTCCAATCGGTTCAAATACGGTCCAGGAAGTACAAAACTACCATACAATGACATAGCTTTTGAAATCGTGAAGTTTGATTCGCCGCATGATGGGGTTTGCTTATTTCCCAAAATTGACCTTTGAACCGATTCATGGTAAAACTGCTTACCGGTTCCAATCGGTTCAAATACGAACGGGCCTTCTTCGGAAATAAGTCCCACCCCCTCAGTGAACCCCCTTTCAGTTCAGCTGAAGGGGCCTCAGCCTCCTTTTGTTCCCATAATGGGGTTTGTTTATTTCCCAAAATTGGCCCTTGAACCGGTACTCGGTAAATCAGTTTACCGGTTCCAATCGGTTCAAATACGGTCCCGGAAATACAAAACTACCATAGAATGCCATTACTTTTGAAATCATGAAGTTTAATATGCCGCATGATGATGTTTGCTTATTTCCCAAAATTTACCCTTGAACCGGTACTCAGTAAATCAGTTTACCGAAACCAATCGGTTCAAATATGGTCCCGGAAGTACATAACTACCATAGAATACCATAACTTTTGAAATCATGAAGTTTGATATGCCGCATGATGAGATTTGCTTATTTCCCAAAATTGGCCCTTGAAACGGTGCTCGGTAAATCAGTTTACCGGATCCAATCGGTTCAAATACGGTCCAGGAAGTACAAAACTACTATAGAATGCTATTACTTTTGAAATCATGAAGTTTGATATGCCGCATGATGGGGTTTGTTTCCCAAAATTTACCCTTGAACCGGTACTCGGTAAATCAGTTTACCGCTTCCAATCGGTTCAAATATGGTCCCGGAAGTACAAAACTACCATAGAATGGCATTGCTTTTAAAATCGTGAAGTTTGATACGGATGGAGTTTGCTTATTTCCCAAAATTGATCCTTGAACCGGTACTCGGTAAATCAGTTTAACGGTTCCAATCGGTTCAAATACGGTCCCGGAAGTACAACACTACCATAGAATGGCATTGCTTTTAAAATCGTGAAGTTTGATACGGATGGAGTTTGCTTACTTCCCAAAATTGATCCTTGAATCGGTACTCGGTAAATCAGTTTAACGGTTCCAATCGGTTCAAATACGGTCCCGGAAGTACAAAACTACCATAGAATATCATAACTTTTGAAATCATGAAGTTTAATGGGTCGCATGATGGTATTCGCCTATTTCCGTAAAGTGACCCCGTAACAGGTTCCGGCGGAACGTCCGGTTTCCGGAATACAGGCCATATTTCGGAACGATCAAATTCCTGATCATATTTAGTATAGTTTATGCGTCGTTTCTCTTCAAAATATCTACCACTCTGAAAAATCTTCACGTCATATTTACCTGAAAACAAACGTGGTTCTCATCCACCATACTTTTCACGTAAGAGTGACCTGAATGACAAGTAACCTTAACAAAATTTAGTTTCCTTGAGTTACGTGATTTATCCGGTGACTCTGACTGGATCTTCCAGTGCTAATGACGTGAAGCTAGAAAGTAGTTACGTGTTTGATCAGGTGAACCTGACGTGATTTGTACGTACTGGTTACGTGAAATTTTATTGAAAGCTACAAAACAGCAGGTAACCAGGTTTTGAAATGTATTGTAATATAGCGATTTTGAAAAAAATGAACAGGGACTGCCCATAAAAGGGAATGTTTTACGCGTTGTTGATGCATTGATACAGGGAATGCCGTCATTTGGTCATTGCGCTTCGGAGTTATCACAGAAACACTGTTATCGGCGGATGTTGAATAAAATTTATCAGATTAGTTGAGAAATGATGCCAATGAGAATCGCTGAGAATTTGAGAGCAGTTTCTTGCACGAAAATTGCTCATATTGCCGCTGTTAATCAACCAAAAAGTAGTGGAACCAAGACTATAAATTTTATACTATCGCGACCGGAAAACTGTAGCTCTTGACTTCCATGTAGCTTCCTTTTCTTTCACATCATTTTTCAACAAATCTAATAAATTTTATCCAAACTCCAATCAGGAAAAAAGCAGGCACCGACAATATCCGGCTAGATGCACCTGAAATATCACTTACCTCCACGAAGCCTCATTATGTTTAGGTTATGTATCTTTCATTCTTGTTTACAATGCAGCTCTTCCGCAAATGCCGATGCAATCACACTAACACAATCTCACTTAAATTGTTTACGTGGATGAACAGTCATATTCACCAAGATTTTTAGTAAAAGTTACGTGAATTTCAGGTGAGCATTACTAACGTCACGTAACAATCGTCGTTTGTTCAAGGCAGATCAGTTACGTGATTTTTCACGTGAATATGACGTGATGATTTTTTAGAGTGTAAAATAATCATTTCCGAAGTATGCCTTCTGGCATATGGCTAAAAGCTAACACCCATTTAAATCCGGTATCAAATGACCAGTCCTAAAAATGTATAGAGCACCTGAAACTTGAATTCCACTTCATTTGGTGAAAGTTGCGAACAAAAATTCAAGAGACAAAAAAGTTACAACCAAAAAGATTTTTATTTTCGTTTTCAAAAGAGGGGTTGGTAACGGAAGGGTTAAGGATGCCATCCAACAGCTAAAGACCAATAAAGCAGGTGGTAAGGATGGTATTGGAGCTCAGCTCATCAAGATGGGCCCGGAAAAGCAGACCACTTGCCTGCACAAACTGATAGTCAGAATCTGGAAAACTGAACAACTACTGGAGAAGTGGAATGAAGGGGTTATATGCACCATCTACAAGAAAGGCGACTAGCTGGAGTGTGAGAACTTTCGAGTGATCACCATCCTTAATGCCGCCTACAAAGTGATATCCCAGATCATCTTCCGTCGTCTGTCACCATTAGTGAATAAGTTCGTGGGAAGTGTTCAAGCCGGCTTCGTTGACGGCCGCTCGACAACGGACCAGATTTGTTCGCTGGTTTCAAGGCGGCATACAGTATTTACCGCGTAGAGGTATGGAAAATAATGGACGAGAACAGCCTCCCTGGGAAACTTACCAGACTGATCAAAGCAACGCAATCGCACCGGGGACTAAGACAAGGTGATGGACTTTCGTGCCTGTTGTTCAACATTGCGCTAGAAGGTGTTATGCGGAGAACCGGGTGTAACAGCTGGGGTACGATTGTCAACAGATCCAGTCAATTTATTTGTTTCGCGGATGACATTGTCGGCCGAACATTTGCAAAGGTGGCAGAACTGTACACCTGCCTTCAACGTGAAGCAACAAAAGTGGACTGGTGGTGGTGAATGTTATGTTACGTATGGTATGTTAATGTAGTGTTACGATAGACGGGGATACCTTAGAGGTGGTCGAGGAATTTGTCTACCTTGGATCCTTGCTAACAGCCGATAACAATGTTAGTCGTGAAATACGAAGGGGCAACATCTGTGGAAGTTGGGCCTACTACGGGCTCCAGAAGAAACTGCGGTCAAAAAAGATTCACCACCACACCAAATGCGTCATGTACAAGACGCTCTAATAAGACTGGTAGTCTGTAGTCATGCATACGACAATGTCCGAGGAGGACATGCAAGCACTCGGAGTATTTGAGATACGGGTGTTTAGGACCATATTTGGCTGTGTGCAAGACGACGGTGTGTGGCGGCGAAGAAAGAACCGCGGCGAGCCTAGTATTCAGAAGGTAGCTAAAGGCGGAAGGGTACGATGGGCAGAGAATGTTACAAGAATGCCGGACAGCAACCCTGCAAAGATGGTGTTCGCTTCCGATCTGACAGGTACGAGACGGCGTGGAGCGGAGACCATTTGCAAAACGAATTGGCGAGCGTGGGGCGCATTAGTTTAAAGTCCTTCGCTGGTACTCGGACGATGATCATACAGCATACGACCATAGTTCCCACCGGGGTTAGTTATCCGATCTTCCCCAAGATTGCTCGTATCCTGGCCGGCTCCACGGGGAAGTAGGGATAGGAGTTGCTGGCCAAAGACGGCGAGATCGGGTTTATTTTAATCCTTCAGGTACGCATAACCCAGCGTTTGCTGTGCCTTCCAAATACCGTGCTGTGCCCTTATTCCGTTCACCTAAGACAATGCATTTTATCTAAGAGCTCTAAAAAAAAGCCGTTCAACATTTTCAAGCTGAAATTACGTTATATAGTGGCATTTCCGTTGTACAATGATGGATAAAATATGTTGAGACTCGTTCATAGACTACAAATAAGAGAAATTATATGATCCTAATTCCAATCATCTAGAAAGGCATTGGTCCTAATTCCGTTCATTCGCGTTCCTAATTCCAATCACCCGAAAAATATTTCATTTCATGGAAATAATAGTACCGTAATGTTTTTTTGAACAAATTCAACTTTTATTATTATTAAAAATACATTTCAAACAAAGTTTTAAATGTAATTTTCTTACAAATTTTAAAGAACCTTTAGTTTCCTTGGTTGTTTCTTCATTTTCTGTTCTAACTCCTTCTTTCTTTGCTTTTCCTCCCTTTTCTTTTGTTTTTCCATTTCTGCATCCTGCTTTTCCATCTCAAGTTTCTCCACATACAAACGATAAGCATGACTGGAAGTCGGACGTGTTTTTTCGTTAGCGTCAAATTTTAGTTCATTCCTTACAAATTTACAAATTCTTTAACAAACTTATATGACATCCAGAAAAAAAGTGTTTCCTTTATTTTAACGACTTCAGAGTTCGCGTTATAATGTGAAAGTGTTCTGAACTCAAGATTACGTGATTGTCGATTAGTAGCATCGGTCGAGTGATTTTTCGCAATGGTAATTGGTTGGTGGTCTCTAGAAGAAGACAGAGTTTTCAGCTGAAGAATCTAGCAGTTCGAAACAACGGTGGTTCATGTTGGGAATAAGACAACACATAAGAGGACTGCATGAGCAATTGTCTTATTGGTGAGTTCCTTCTGATTTGGCTTATGATGGGAATACGTATGGCATAAAAACTTTTATTTTATAACGTTTATTTTGAACTTGCGTCCGTATTGTGAAAGTTACTTTAGATTTTCTGCTTGAAATTTGCACCATTAATTTCTGGCTGATATGCTCCTTAAATATCGTTGTATTCAGAGAAAAATCAGGCAATCATAGGAAATAATCGATGCACGGTTTAACTGTTTCTGAACCATGGTTTTCCCACTTAAGCCACTTAAACGTTGTACCCGTAACGCTGGGTACTCTTCGTGGTGTGTTACGGGGTAAGTTCTACCATGGTCACATTGCCAGCTACAGGCACATCCTGACCCAACGAATACCTTCCCAATATCCAACTCCGTGGTACTTATTCCTTTTCTCGCTAGTAACGGTACAGATAAGCGTATCCAGGAATAGTAATTCTAATGCTTCTGTTATGTTTGTCATAGATTGAAATTAAGGACTATACCCACCTTGATTTCTGATAGCAATCTGGACAGAAATTTCATAGGAAACATAAGTATCACTAGTTTCCAGTCTACGAAATATACCGCAGCAATGCCATGCTTCATCTATTCGTAATATATTTATTTTTCATATTTCATTATAGGGGAAACTGGACACACGTGATCCCCGGGGACACATGATCCCCCCCTGTTTTCTCGAAAACTTATCACATTTTTATACCACTGATATGTGTAAACAGATCCGTTAGACAGATAATTGAATCTGAGTAACATTTGATGGTAGTTCCGTTATGTATGTGGATTTTAGAAAGGTTTTATTATTTTAGCGTTTTGAATTCTTTTTTTCTGCAAAGGTAAAAAGATTAATAACTTTGAATATATTGATCTAAAACGTGTCAATTTTTTACTGGACGTAGTTGCATTATTGTAGAATTGAATAAGCTAATAAAATTGATCATTGCTCATTTCACATTGAATGGAGAAATAAACCAGGATAAATACTCAACATGGACACACTTGATCCCCCACAGTTTGGACACACTTGATCCCGATATTGCATATATTAAGGCGTTTGTTGTATTCCATTGCATTTGCATATTATTGTATTACATGCAACTTATTGATCTGTTATAATTCTTTTCTGGTTTAAATGTTAAAATAGATTTATTTACTTCCTTCAATTTTATCATTCAAGCAAAAGCGTATTTTGAATTTGCCAATAGCCTTATCTCATTATCTAGAGCAACAGTGTAGCTAAACAAACTGACCTTTGATTAGTTTTATTAAATGCGAGTAATTTAATTAACATAATGTTCAATCTAAGATTAAATGAAGTTTTGAAAATACTCAAGTAATCATCGTGTGTAAAATCAGTACTGTTAGATCTACTATTCAATTGTACTTTCCCTTTTAAGCCGGGTAAGTTTAGTTAGAGTCGCTATTTTCATCGTAATTTATCGCAAGTCTTCCTGTCTGTCTTTCTAAAGAACGTTCAACAATAGGCTAATCCTACCGCTTCCATTGAATATTTTAAAAGAAATCGCATTTGTGTACTAATAATATACACGTAAATATAATGTTTCAAGCATGCGTAACAGTATCACATTGATGTATGAAGTCACCAGCCTGGTATGATCACGGTCGTGGTATTAGTAGTAGTTTGGCGACCGTGATGCATCACACACCAGCTTCCTACTTCCAGCTTCCCCTACTTATTTTTCATATTTCATTATATTTATTTTTCTTATATTTACATTTTAGTTTTTTTTAATATCCATATTTTTATACTTCATATTTTAACATTTTAATATTTTTTTTAATTACGTGTTTTATACTTTCCTAATTTTATACTTTCATGTTGTATTATTTCTGTGTCCTTAAATTTTCACATTATTTTGTTTTTATGTTATCAAATTTTCATATTTAAATTTAACATTACACTTTCATATTTGATATCTTATGTTTTAATATTTTTAAAGTATTATTTTTGTACTGTCATATTTATATAATTTCATGTTATTAAACTTTCATTTTATATTATTTTTGTACAGTCAAACCTCCATGAGTCGATATTGAAGGGACCATCGACTCATAGAAATATCGAGACGTAGAATAGAAAATCCTTGGAAAGCTCTTTGGAGGGACCATCACAGTAACCCAGAAAATATTTTATAGTATGGAATAATTTGCTTCCATGAGTCGATATCGAGTCATAGAACATCGACTCATGGAGGTTTGACTGTATTATCATATTTTCCATATTCTTATACTTTTCCTATTTTTATATTTTACATTATGATGCTTTTATATTTTTATATTTTCATGCTACATTTTTTATACCTGTACATGTCCATATTTTCAAATTGTTATAAATTCTAATATTTAATTTTTATATTTTAATTTTTTTGTCTTTCTTATATCTTTATACTTTCACGTTATTATAATTCAATTTGCATATTTACATATTTTCATATTTTAATGTTTCCCTTTACATATGTTTGTATTTTTTTATATTTTTATTATTTATTTTTTTATTCTTCCATATTTCCATGTTATCCGGAGACGAGCCAGCCTCGGGCTGAAAGTCTCCTTAATAAAGATTAAAAAAAAAAAATTCCATGTTGTATACTTTTGTGTTTTTATATTATCTTATTTTCAGATCTTCATATTGTCATATTTTTAAAATTTTATACTTTAATATCACTTTTTATATTTTCAAATTTTCAATATTTTCATATTCTCATGCTTTTATGTTTTCATGTACATACTCATATTTTTGTATCTTCATTTTTTAGTTTCATGTTTTAATATTTTTTTATTTTCATATAGCAATTTTTATTCTTTTATTACATTATATTTTTATGTTTCTTATTTTCATATTATAAAATTTTCATATTTTCATGCTTTTATATATTTATATTATTGTATTATGTACCTTCATATTTTCATGAATTAACATTTTCATAGCCCACTACAAAACATCTCAGGAAGGAAAGCTTCACAACCTGCCATGTAACCGTTATGCAGACGACGTCCTGGCACATAACCTGCTATCTGATACTCATAACATTCTAAATAATAATTAAATTATTTACAATTACCAGCTTCTTCTACAAGAGATGTACATCCCGAGTTAACTTCTGCTCCTAGTTGATGTTATATTCTACAAATATATATATATATATATATATATATATATATATATATATATATATATATATATATATATATATATAATTTTATATAATTTCTTATCATAATGTTATTCATTTCACTACATATTTATATACAACTACCAAAATAAGAACTTAAAAAGAACGCGGTGCGTATGGTACGGTATGTCCACGCATCCTTCAACCCCTGTAGATTCGTGATATGTATCATGTTGAAGTGACTACTTGAACACGATACATCTCGAAGAATCATCTCTGCGGCAAACACAACTCAGTGGGCCTGGCCGCTTTGAAGTTTGTGTCATACCACTGGTATGCTGTGAGCCTCAATATTGACAAGAAAAATTATTGGGCGTCATCTAACTCAATGATTTTCCAGGATGCTTTCTTTGTACTGGCTGCGTTTGTGTTCGATTAGATTAGATTAGATTAGAAAAATGTATGCAGAAACATCCAAAAACAGTGAATTGCAGTTGGACGGCACAACTTACGATGAAGAACTGTGATACTCATTCAGATCTTGAAGAATTTAATACAGAATGTTATGCAGAAAACCGCGAGAAGATTAGAGTTTGCCCGGCTAAGTTATTAGCATTTCTCTAAAGTGGGGTTTGAGCAAATTTCGTTTCTTTTACCTTTGAAAAGTAATAAATGCACCCCTACAACACTCCAGTAAAATGCTAATATCTTTGCCTAATAAACTCTAATCTTCTCGCGGTCTTCAGCATAACATTCTGTATTTAATTCTACAAGAACTGAATAAGTATTATGTGCCTTTTTTTTATGCTTTCACATTTTTTATACTTGTATATGTTCATATTTTATACTTTTATATTTTCATATATTTGTATTTTTTCATATCATATTTTCATATTGTAGTTTGAAATATTTAATTTTCATATTTTAATTTTTTGCCTTTCTTATATTTTCATACTTTCATGTTGTTATAATTTAATTAGCATATTTACATATTTCTATATTTTTATTATATTATTTTTATACTTTCATATTTCCATCTTCTATATTTTTGTGTTTTAATATTTTTATATTATCTTATTTTCAGATCTTTATATTGTCATATTCTCAAAATTTAATACTTTAATATCACATTTTATATTTTAACATTTGCAATATTATCATATTCTCATGTTTTTATGTACTCATATTTTGTATCTTCATTTTTATTTTCATGTTTTCATATTTTTAAATTTTCATATAGCAATTTTTATTCTATTATTACACTATATTTTTTATGTTTCTTATTTTCATATTTAAAAAATCATATTTTTATGCTTTTATATATTTATATTATTGTATTATGTACCTTCATACTGATTTAACATTTTCATAGCCCACTACAAAACATCCCAGGAAGGAAAGCTTCACAACCTGCCATGTAACCTTTACGTAGACGACTTTCTGGCACATAAACTGCTATCTGATATATAACATTCTAAATAATAAATAAATTCTTTACAATTTCCAGCTTCTTCTACAAGAGATGTACATCCCGAATCAACTTCGGCTCCTAGTTGACGTTGTACTCTACAAATATATATAAAATTTGATAAGATTTCTTATCATAATGTTATTCATTTCACTACATATTTATTTATATACAATTACCAAAATAAGAACTTAAAAAGAACGCGGTGCGTATGGTACGGTATGTCCACGCATCCTTCAACCCCTGTAGATTCGTGATATGTATCATGTTGAAGTGACTACTTGAACACGATACATCTCGAAGAATCATCTCTGCGGCAAACACAACGCAGTGGGCCTGGCCGCTTTGAAGTTTATGTCATACCACTGGTATGCTGTTAGCCTCAATATTGACAAGAAAAATTATTGGGCGTCATCTAACTCAATAGTTTTCCAGGATGCTTTCTTTGTACTGGCTGCGTTTGTGTTCGATTAGATTAGATTAGATTAGATACAAACGATAAGCATGACTGGTGGCCACAGAGGGTGGAGAAGTTTTCGTCGGATGACGTTTAGCACGTTTAGTTGAAGTAGTCAGTGATGTGACGGGAGTGCGAAATGAATACTCAAATTCGTTTCGTGGTTCACAATTCTCTTTCCCTGCGTCAAGTTCCATCGAAGTTTCTGAAGAACCTCGTGCCTGGTTGGTTTCTGAAATAGCCGAAATTTTTATGAAAATATATAAAATACATATTATAATGCTATTTCACGCATACATACCTTCAACTAACCCCTCGTCGAATCCATGAAATCCAGTTTTCCGCGAGCGGTAATGGCCGCCAGCTTGCCTGCGGGTTAGTCTCTTATTTGACATTTCTGGAGGTCAACTGCACCCACCGTTCGAGAATTTTGATCAATGTGGTATATAAAAAGGCTTGAATTCACTTAATCAGCACCTTCTTTTATGGCACATTGGTCAGAATGCTCGGAGCGGTGGGTGCAGTTGACCTCCAGAAATGTCAAATCAGAGACTAACCCGCAGGCAAGCTGGCGGCCATTACCGCTCGCGGAAAACTGGATACGGGCTCTACCGGTTCGGGATACGATATGTTTGCCTTAGCCTTATTCCACACTTGATATAGATTTGTATCAAAAACTGCTCCGTGCCACTCTCCGATCGAACGGCAGCTTTGGAATACGCTCAACTGATCAGCCGTTAAAAATGATTCCAGACGACTCACAAAGGATTGTTCAACTGCAACTGGTTCCATAACTTGGGTTGGTGGTATGATATCAAGTCCTCCAATTAAAGATGAATAGTTGACAGCTTCTGGATCAAATGGATATAGGCCACAACGTCTAAAGCCGTTAATCAAGATCGATGCACTTTTCAAAAGTGGTGCGATTTCTTTTCTCGGTAGCATTTCTCCATTATTACTAATCCTCCATTCTACCAAAACTTGATTCCAATAACTCTTGAGTGGACGGAAGAAGCTGACGTCTAGTGGTTGAGTTACTTGAGTAGAATTGGGCGGAAGACAGATAAGAATCATGTTTTTTTCGGCGCACAATTTCGTCGTGTTGGGTGATACGTGAGACTTATGCCCATCGAGAAACAGTACTACAGGAAATGGTGTCTTTTGCTGAACAAGCCAAGGATAGAATACATCTCTGAGGAATAGAAAAAATGTGTCCCTATTCATCCACCCAGATTCCGTTTTCCCTGCGGCCCAGCCTTCTGGCAATCTCTGCCAAAATTCGCTTGGCATTCGTGATTTATATGGATACAATATAAGCGTTGGGGCCAATTGTCCAGCAGCGTTACCACAAAACAGGGCTGTGTACGATTCTCTATCGGAGTTTCCAACTTTAGCGTGAACATATTTTTGACCAGAACCTGCCAGAACAATTTCTTTGGTTGGAACTGTTCGTGCCACTGCACGGTGGAGTAGCTAGAACAAATGGCTGGCCAAAAACCCTTTCTCGTTTTTCGAACTTTTGCATAGTATTATATTTTTAGAATATTCTTCAATACTATCTCCATTATGTGCCATTGAAAATTTGACGTTTGTTCCTTATTAGTATTAATGACAACCTATCGAAAATCATGTTAATTTGATGGTTTTTAGCGTGCCGTAAGACAAAGATTAGTTACCACTGCTGACTAATCTAAACAACCCATATAATGTTAGGTTTATAATACACAAAACATCATTTACAGACTGCCCTACGACCTCCATGAGTTGAAATGAATTATATTTAACATTAAGATATTATTTCATAAACATAAATAACATGGAGTTTTTGACATTTTTTAACAAACTTCATTATTAAAAAAGTAGAAGTACTCCCTCGTATTCCGCTACGAGATTGTACACACATGAAAATATAGGCTTTCATCTTTCCATTGCGGGTTAAAGATCATCCGCACTCGTCCGCAAACGAATTTGCGAGTAACTTCAAAATAGGTTGTTTTCATATTTTCCGCCATTGTTTTTAACAGTATATAGGCAGAAAAATTCCGCTGATAACTTTTCTGGTTTTCGAGGCATTTGACACATAGACATGATTAAATACAATAGTAACATACTCTGTTTTTGTTATTTATTCGTACATTTGGTAGGCTCAAATGCTGTAGGGCGTTACGGAGCCGATTAAAAAAACTTAATACAATTTTGTAACCTAACCCTCAAGTAATAATGTTAGTTTGAGGCATCTGCTGCAAAAGATATTTTAGTTACTAGATAAAGATTGTCGCTTCGGTTCCCTTTGTTCTGCTGTCCGAAACATCTGTGGTACATACCTGTCAAATCGTATGGATTTTCCTTCTTTGACATTTAGCTCCCCTATCCTCGTTAGCAAAAGATGTTCCGGACAGCGACGACAGCGACAATCTTTATCTAGTAACTAAAATATCTTTTTCTGCTGCTCATTTAAATCTCTACAAATCATAGCGCATGCTCCATTATTTTTCATCTCCTTCCCACTAACCAATCTTTCGAAAAATCTAAATATCAATTGTATTGAATTTGGCGATTGCATTGCCAACAGATATGTAAATCTCGATATAACTTAAATACATCATAGTTGATATTATGTAGACAAGTTGAACCAAAGAAATAATATGAGGTAGGGGATAAAACGGGCAAGTGCCACTTCAAGCTAAATAGAAACAATTCGAATAAGCAGTCTACTTGATCTTAAGTGAAGTAACCACTTGAGGCAACCTTGTACATAGGACCAAAACAGGAAATAGAAAGAAACATTTCCTCTCCAAAAATAATCGATCCTATGTTATTGTAAGATGAAGATGATTTAAGCAAAAAGTTTGTGATCGACCCATAAGGGTGCAAAAACAATAGCCGGACTTTTGTTTAATCATTTTCAAATTTTCCGATGCAACTGATGTTATGCGTGAGTAATCAGTGTTGATTGTACGTTCTGGGTAGCTTTCGCTGCTAAAAATATAATAAACTTGTGAAATAAGAGCTGAAAATCTAATGTTTTGTTTTGAATCGATTAATGTTTACCTTTCTGTAATAGGCACTTATCAAATGCTACGAGAGATTTTTCATTTTTCACGTTTCCCACGCTAGTTAAGGACAAAAGTGAGTGAAAAAATGAACTGCCATGGAACTGTCGCTTCTGTATCAGTTTATAATTTCATTTTTGAACATATCAAGAAAGGTCATTTATCACTGGTAGGTGAATTTGCACCTGAAAAAAATGTTCGAAAATCGATTGTTACTAGCTTTTTGCATCATAAAAGCAAAACCTACCAGAAAACGCCGAAATATAATTTTGGCCAGGATTTTGGTCCAGTTACCCCTTAGTGCGCTGTCTCGTCCAAAATATTTGCTCAGGGTTCTTTAAAACTTCGGATAACCCTACTTCTGCAAAATATTCACGAATCTCGGTGAACCATGATCTTATTCGTGGTTCAGAGACGGCAGCACGGTGCTTTGGTAGCGGACTCGGTACTCGCCGCGAAATCTCCGGATGACGTTTGAGGAACAGCCTGATCCATTTACGACCGGGAATGCCGTTTTTGAATGGGTTGGGCTGCGACGTCGTTTTGATATGATGTGCCACACACGATGCTAATCTATTTGTGTTTACCGGAAATCCTTTTTTGGCATTGTCCAGCAGCCACTTTACAATCCGTTGTTCGACGTCAGCTGAGAAAACAGTGTTTTTTCCCGGGCTGAGGTTAGAATACTTGCCCATTATCTTATCGCGCAGTGTGGTATTCGGAATTCCGTTCATCCTGGCCGCTTCACGTATAGAACTTCCGGATTTCACCATTCTCACGGCTTCTTCTACCTTTTCTCGATGATACACCATGTTTTTACGGATGCTTTTTTTGTGATCCATCTTCCAAACCTACAGAACGGAATTGGGAACGGAAATAATTTATTGTATCCTTATTCCGGTCAATTCAAATATCACGTTTTATCATCTCAAATCGAGAAAATTTAGTCAATAAAATTTTAAATCACTATAATATTACCTTGTATGTCACATAAAGCTGCTGTGTTTGATATTTAGCACGATTTTCCAGCTGTAAACACTTAAATTTTGTGACAGTCGTTCTTAGCCAGTGAATTAACGAAAACAGTCAAAATGGCGGCTGCATAGAAGACCAACAAAATATGCTTATTTTCACATTGTTAAACGCTATAAATGTCTTAATATTGTGTTTCATTTCACGCAAACATAACTATAAAAAAAATACAAAGCTAATATGCAGTTATTTTAAGTCATATAAATATAGTTAGGGTATGATGGGGCAAGATGGGTCGCCTAAGGCGAACCCTGAATATCTCAAAACAGAAACATTTTATTTCAACTTTTCAACATGGATCTATAAAAATAGCTCATAATCTGTAAGCCAGGGTTATGAAATAACAAAAACTCCACTTTTCATTCCATTTCGAATCATTAAAGTAGAAGTCTTTTTTTCTGCCAATCAAAAAATGGCGGGGTAAGATGGGTCAAACAGCGGGGCAAGATAAGTCACCTTTAAATACTGCAATTAATATTGTTTTTATTCTCAATATTGAATTACACACAGATAGATAGCTTTATTGCCAATGATTGTATTGAATAAAAAATAAGTTTTAAGCCATGGATGAAGAAATGCTCTACATTTAAAAATGTCTGCAAATTCTTATGAAAACAAGCCGTCTAAGTATAGCTTTCTTAAAAACAAAAAATAGACATTTTCAATCAACAAATTAACATCATTATGTCAAAAGTACCCTTAAAATGATTAAACCAGCAGTGGAAAATATGTTTTGAATACGAACTATGCCCTTCAGTATGTGCTGACCCATCTTGCCCCATTTGTAAGTTCACGTTAGAATGTCTAATTTTCGATCAAGTTTATTTATTTCAACGCAGTTAGTATACCATCACCTACATTACTTATAATACGTTCACTATGTTACTAAAAATGTTTCAATTTCACATTGCTCGACGAGATTACACGTTTTATAGATAGTGTGTTTCGCATAAGAAACAATGCTGAAAAATATTTTACCTTGCCATACTCTACCAAAATAAAATTTTATCATCAAATCGAGTGATAATAAAGTAGAACCAAATTATTCCTCCTACAAAGGCATAATCTCCACATTAAAATGTACACGATGCTCAAAAACGGCCCTGACCCATCTTACCCCGTGACCCATCTTGCCCCGCCTAACCCTATTTGTTATTTTGTTTTGTGTGAACGGAATTAGGAGCTGATTGGAATAAGGGCACAGCACGGTACACCCGGTTCTTTTTTTTACACGGGTGGGTTTTAGTTGATTACGACCTTCAGCGTTGAAGAAACTATGAGTTAACCCCATGAAAAAATTCACAAAAAATCAAAGAAAATTCAGGTGGTATTTAAAAAGCTGTGAAAAATCAGGTTTACCGGTAAATTAAAGAATACCAACCGTGTAAAAAAAAATATTGGGTGTAAACAAAATATTTATAAAAAATCATGTTGTGCATTGTATTTGAATAGCCTGTCGGTTGAACATCTTTCGTTTTCTTTTATAGTAACAATAATATTCAACATTTTATTTAAAATATTGGAATGTTTTTTTTTATTATTATTTAACATTTAATATCATACAATTTTATTAAAATATCGTTTATCTAAATAATACGGTTTCGGAAACAAAAACTATCGCCTTTGCTGCCGTCTATTCCTGGGAGCAGTGCAAGCCAGTGTTGCCAGCGTTATGCAGCCAAGTCCGGCTGCCGTTCCGCATGCATAGGCCAGCACACTTCGGTAGTAATCTGGGCAGTCGCTTCGGTCGGTGCATTTCCTACAAAGAGGTGAATTAATGAAATTAAAACCGTGACACAGAATTCTTCCGCTGATAGAGGTTATACTCACATGGACTCAATGACGACCACCACTATGCCGGTTATGAGCTTATCCGTGAACGTGACGGCGGAGTAGATGAAGCCACCCTGATCGGCATGTTTGCCGATCATGTCCGCCGTGATGCACAGACTGCTGATCATGGTGATGGAACTGCCCGCACCAAATAGCGACGCAATGACGAGCAGTTCGAACGTGGTGAATGTGGACGCACTAGAACTTAAGGCGATCCACGTGCACACGCCAACGCTGACGGTCGATCCAACCAGGTAGATCAGGCTATTACCAACGTATTTGTTGGCGTATTTCAGCACCATAGAAGCGATAAACGATGCCAGGAACGACACCAGCGGAACGGTGGCCAGGTGCTCTACACTGGCATTCTGGATAGGGTCAGGTTGGAAGGATCGCTCGTCCAACCAGAGCGGCATGTAGACTAGGGAGGTTGTCATGAAGAGGCGTGAGAAGACATAGCTGCAAATAAAGTGTTAGGATAATCAAATTACAGACTACTAAGCTACTTGGCATGATTTAACAATTGATTCATTTGTTGGCACGAATCACGACTGTACATTGAAACATTATACAGCACGTAATCCGACAAAAATAGGCGAAAAACTAATTAAACTAAAAACGCTTTAAAATAGGTTTACAATGTTTTTACAATTTATTGATTAAAATCTTTTAAGTAGCGAATAACGATTGTGATTAGTAATTAATACCCATGATATGATAATTGATTCAACCAGCTATGTCGATAAAATTTTGAATTCAAAAGAAATCCTAGCGAAAGTGGTCAAAAGGAGACTACCATTAAACTACCAGATTGCTTTTTATTATTCACCTGTCATAAGACGAGTTTAAACAATCCCATTGAATTCCACCACTTAATTGTATCCTGACAGATACGTATTTCGACCTCAACAGTAAGGCCGTCTTCAGTGTCTCGTACTTGACTCGACTCGGAAGTCGAGTCAAGTACGAGACACTGAAGACGGCCTTACTGTTGAGGTCGAAATACGTATCTGTCAGGATACAATTAAGTGGTGGAATTCAATGGGATTGTTTAAACTCGTCTTATGACAGGTGAAAACATTCCACTAAAAAGCTCAAAATAATTTTCTTATTTTTATTATTATTAAATTGTTACTTGTCTGTGATTGAAATGGTGCGTGATAATACTCACAGCAGCGCGTTCTGATACAGCAGGGGAGACTTGAAGAAGTTTTTCTTTGGTCGTCGAAGCACTACATTCTCCTCGGCACCGTGAACAACTCCGTTGGTCGTCGACGATGACCCGGCCACACCTTCAGCCCTCGCCTCGGTTGTCTGATCCAGAAGGGACTGCTTTTCCGGGTCCCGCGCAACATTCTTCTTGCCCTCCTTAATGACATTATGCTGCAACGCGGTGTGCCTCCGATGCTCGTAACCGCTAAATGTGAGCGAAAAGTTGAACAGCACGGACATGGAAACCCCCACCAGGGTTAGTATTAATGAGATATCCTGTTTCAAACAAAACGAACCGAGTTAGTGCATTCTTGCATGTCGAGATAGCAACAAAAGGAGGAGAAGAGCCCTAAAAAGTGAACGTACACGAAATCGATAGGCGTCGCCGGGCCCTATCTGTGTGTCAGCACTCGTACGACTTCGGAGCACCGCCCATGTGACGATGTACACCACCACGTTGGAAATGATAGACACCGAGTAGCGCACCGCAGTGAGATCCGCGCGGTCCTTCTGCGAACGGGATAATTCCGGAATCATGGCCAGGTGGGTAATTTGCACGATTGGCCACCCGAACTGGAACAGCAATATCACAATGATGAAGTACACGATCTCCCACCAGTGCGGAGCCACGTCGCACCACGGACACAGCGAAAATATCATTGGAAAGGTCAGAAACACGATGAACGTGCCGGCAATGTGCCACTGTCGCTTGGTGCCATACTTATCGGTGAGAAATCCTACGATCGGCGTAGCAATGGCATCGCCAACTTGTCCCAGCATGACCAAGGAACCTGCCTCGGGTGCTGGCATTCCAAGGGCACCTTGCATAAACAGCAGCGTGTAGCTGAACCAAACGCCCGCGCAGAGATCATTGTACACGTGCCCCAGGCCGAAGCCAATCTTCTCCACTATCCTAAGGGTGGAACGTCGTTCCATCTGAGCGGATTGGTCAGGCGGTATCGGGGGCCCACCGTTCGCCAATTCGCCCCCGGTGGTTGTGTTTTGTGTCGTTTCTGTGACTATTTCGTCTGTTGCACCATAGCTGCGATTGGCACCGGTTCCATTACATGCGGGTTTTTTCTTACTAACTAGGGTGGCGTCTTCGGTCATTTTCTTAAAATGAACCAATCACAAACGGGATGATTCGTTCGCATTTGAAGTACGTATGGAGGGAGATTCCGAAAAGCGGGCGAAGCTGAAATGAAAATAGCAAAACCCATACATTAGAACTAAGCATTTTTGTATAATAATCTCCTAACTGTGGTTATAATCTACTAATACTGATGTTTCCAGCATGGATTTACCTTTAAGGTGTGCAGCCTAGCTCTGAGATATGGTAAGTGGTAGAGTAACATACGCTCGTTACTGTCCCTGGTTAATTTATAAATTTTATAAAGTCGTCTTACTATTTAAGTTCCAGATCAAGTAATAAGTTGTCGCTCCATTTTGATATTAGATGGACTGGACCCGTCAGATCATTACCAAGGACCATTTTTTTTTTATTTTCACCGGGTTATTGTCGGGAATTCAGGTTACATGCCCGACTCCTCAGATGTTCAATTATCATTTTTTTTCTTAACGTTCCCATTTTTTCACTTCCTACTTTTTATTGTGGAAAGTGAGAAATGAGAAATGCGATCTCTCATTTATTATTTATCACCTGAACCGTTGCTAGAAAAAGTGGTGCATAATGGAATGTACATTGTACACACGGTGATGTTTTTCGTCGCCAACGACAACTGAAAAATTGTTATTTTTTCGCCAACAATAGGAACTAAGACCCTAGTATCAAGATTCACTATTTTTAAATTCCGTATTTGAATACATTTTAACTTTTGAATGTTTTATTTCAGACTTTTCAATGTGACGCTATTCGAATCATAAATAATTAGCATGCTCGCCTTTGAAGTAAAGGGCCGAAGTTCTTTTTGACGTAGGACTTACGTCTCTCTTTACTATATCGGGTGTCATTTCAAAATATTCAAATCGACCGCGTTACGCTGTGTTGAAAGATTTTAAACGTTAATAGCGTTCGTCTCAGTGGACGAATTTCTGCGGTAAGCCCCTCAATCGACAGATTTCAAGTATGCCTTTCATGTCCATGCTTGATAAGACCCGAACAACTTGTTTCAAAAGGCATGAAACTGTTTTCAATGAAAAACATTGAGATCAAGGGAACCTATAAATATGGGTACCGCATAATTCTTGCATCATTCCATTACCACGTTCTGATTGGTGCAGACACCAGCGAATGAGCAGCCGCTGGGTCTGCCGAGTAGCCATAAAATAGCGCAACGCGATTTTTTCTTTTCATTCTGACCGGGACAAGCGAAGCAACCGCATCATCGATTGAACAGCACTCACAACTTTTAGCAGGGAATGAAGTCATCGAAGCCACCATCATCAGCCGAAACCTAGCCAGTACAGCAGCAGTCCACCCTACAGACCCGACAAAGCAGCAATGCTGAGCAGATACCGGCAGCAGCAGCAGAGTCGAGCCGAGACCGGCCGGCATCGGTGATGAGCCGAGACAGGCTGAAGAAAAGCCACATGATGCAGCATGTTTGTCCAAAAAACAAACGGTTCTTCAGAGAGCCAATGATAGAGATCAATATCAAAGCTTTCAATTCCCTTCGGGATAGAAATTGCAGGGTTGTTACGGAGATCCTAAAATATTTTTCGCGCCAAATCCGCGCCGACTAAAATCAAATCCATTCTGCGCCAAATCCGCGCGACCCAAAACTAAATTCTAAGCAAATACACGTTAAATATCAATGCATTGATCAATGCAATATTGGCATTGATAAAAAAATATGCAGAAAAACATTCGAAAAACAAAACAAAAAACAAGTCGAGTCAAGTACGAGACACTGAAGACGACCACACAGTTGTGGTCGAAATACGTATCTGCAAAGATAACGAAAATTAACTGGTGGAATTAAATGGAGAGTACTTAATTCGTCTTAGACGGTTGAATAAATTCCACTAAAAGAGCTTTATATATTTTTCAGAAAAACATTGTTTGATACTGACCGCACACAAAGCGAACATGACTGAATGATCGTCCCATGTTATGAATTCTAAATCTTATCACCCCAAATCCCATGTCCGGGTGTTTCCTTCCTTCTACTACTAACAATGTTGTCTCAGAAAAGAACACCCTACTTCCCACCTGAACTATGCAATTCTAAGCTCGCTTGCCCGGCTTATTGGCCTGTATCAAGCGAAAAGTCCCGTTAAGAAATAGACGCCAGCAGCGAGCAACAAGCGTAAAAAAGAAGAAGCCCTTCTCGAACGCGTTGATGATGATGACGCTTTGGCTGACAAAGAAGCGGGATACAAGGCACTAGCTGATTGGCCCACCAATTGGGAAGCAGAGAAGATTCAAAATTAAGTAGTATAAAAGAAAAGTGCATTCGCTCGCAGAGCATTCAGTCTTTTTTATACCATCACTAAAAATTTGCTGTTATTTGAAAAGATCGTTTTCTTACTTTTTGCACTTAGCCGAAGCAAACAGCCTTTTTCAATGCTCTAAGAGTTAAAAAATAATGCTCTCCTTCAGTCGCTATCGCACGGATTAGAAGGCTCTTCAGTGGAAGGGCTGAGATACATTCTACATCCCCTGCTGAGCCAACTTGTGGTTTATTTCAGGCAGTCCTTCAGTGGGAAGGTTGCCACTGTCGAGGCTAATATTTCGTGACCGGACCGATACTTCCTGATTTTTTTTTTGATGTTTTTTGTTCGAGGTAGATTGGATTTCTGTGTCGGTTTGATGAGCAGATTTTGCCAATGAATGGTATGCAACGCCGATTATTTATCCAAAATAGTTGATGTGAGAAATTTGGACATATTATGTATCTTAAAGGCATGGTCAAGTCAAGTCCTACGTCCACTTAGCGGTTATGTCACAGACATTACCCACTGTTCGTTTTTGTATTCGGACTCACTAAGGGCCGTTTTCTTCACCTTCCTGAATATGACAGGATTGACTGAATTCTGATGATGCTGTCAGATGATTTTTTTCGTAAATTTGTATTGGCATGCGTAAAAAATCTGTATTGACTGTAATTGTGCAGCACTCTACACGAGAAGGCCTCGTACTGTGCCTCGATGAGACCGATGATTTTCTTAGGAATCCCCTTGCGTCTCAGAGCGCCCCACATATTGTCGTGGTAGAGATGGTCGAAAGCTTTTCGTAGTCAATGAATACCAAGTGAAGGGACTCTTGGAATTCGTTGACCTGCTCCAGAATAATGCGGAGCGTGACAATATGGTCCACACAGGATCTTCCGGCACGGATTCCGGCTTGCTGCCGCTGGAGAGTCGCATCAATCTTCTCCTGAATCCGGGCTAGGATGATTTTGCACAGAACTTTGAGAACGGTACACAGCAACATAATGCCTCGCCAGTTATCGCATACAGTCAGGTCACCCTTTTTGGGCACCTTCACTAAGATACCTTGCATCCAGTCGACCGGGAAAGTTGCGGTGTCCCAGATATTACGAAATAAACGATGCAGTAGTTGAGCGGATGTCATGGGGTCAGCTTTGAGCATCTCGGCTGATATGCGGTCGACCCCTGGGGCTTTATTCGATTTCATGCTTTGGATGTCTGTTTGAATCTCTAGCAGTGATGGAGCTTCGGTATTGACGATGACGCGTGTTATACGTCGGATCCTAGGCACATCATGCCAAAGGGGGGATGGCCTGGTTGGCACTTGAAAAAGTTGTTCGAAGTGCTCGAACCAGCGTTTCAGCTGGTCAGCTGGGTCGGTCAATAACTGATCATTCGCGTCTTTCACAGGCATCGTTGCATTCATCTTCACCCCGCTTAAGCGTCGTGAGATATCGTAGAGGAGGCGAATAACCCCAGTTGCGGCGGCTCTCTCTCCTTCGTCGGCCAGAGAGTCTGCCCACGCTCGCTTGTCCCGTCGACATGAGCGTTTTACTTCCTTCTCAAGAGCCGCGTATCGTTAACGGGCTACGACTTTGGCTCCTCTGGTTTTCGATTGCTCTATCACGGGTTTGGCTTCTCTTCGCTCCTCTATCCTTCTCCAGGTCTCATTTGTGATCCATTCTCTGGGTGCGTAGTTCGCCCAGATTGTTCTCGCTGGTGGTGATGAAGGAATTCTTGATGGCGGTACATTGGTCTTCTACGCTGCCACCTTCCGGAATATCTGCAGCACGCGTCTCCAGTTCTTCAACGAAGGACCGTTTCACCAAGGCATCTTCCAGTCGGCGTGTGTTGAACCGTCGTCCAACTCTTTCCTCCTGCCGATGAATCCGCGCAATGCGTAGGCGTATTTCGCCGATGAGGAGGTGATGATCAGACGCGATATCGGCACTATGTTTATTCCGTACATCAAGAAGGCTCCGTTTCCATTTTCGGCTGATGCAGATGTGGTCGATTTGATTTTCTGTAAAGCCGTCACGGAAGACCCACGAGACCTTGTGAACCGGTCGATGAGGGAAGAGCGATCCCCCGATCACCATGTCGTTATTACCACAAAATTCTACGAACAGCTCTCCGTTTTCGATCATTTCTCCGAGACCATGGCGTCCCATAATGCGCTCATAGTTCGAGTTGTCGGATCCGATCTTCGCATTGAAGTCGCCCAAACAGATCTTGATATCACCCTTCGGAATTCTATCTACGACGGCATTGAGTTGACTGTAGAAGTTCTCTTTGTCTTGCAGATCGGCAGCATCGGTTAGCGCATAACATTCGATTATAGTAAGGTTTCGGACCCGTGTTCTAAATCTGGCAACAATTATCCTTTCACTTAAAGGTTCCCACTTCATAAGCGCAGAGTGGACCTGAGCGTTTAGTAGGAAGCCAACTCCGCGATGCCGGGGAGCGTGTTCACCTCGTAAACCAGAGTATAGCAGAACTTGTCCCGACGGCGTTCTGTGTTCTCCAAAGTTTGGCCAACGGACTTCACTCAGTCCCACGATTTCAAGCTTCATGCGGCGTGCCTCATTGGCAAGTTGTGCCAATTTACCCTGCTGGGCTAGGGTTAAAACGTTCCATGTTCCTATTCGTGTCCGTTATTTCGCGCTAAGAGTCGTCGCCGTAAAATCAGTCCGTATTCTTTCATTATCGGATTCTCGAACAAATTGATGTTTCGGTAACAGTAGTTTGTTGGCCCAAGGTTCCCTATCTATCGGGATGGGGCTGCCATCTTAGGTATAGCTTCCGGGGAATAGCATTTCATACTCAGCCGCTGCGCTGGATGCCAGAACAGACGCTGTTGGAGCCGCACCTCCTTGGTGGACAGACGCTCGATCAGTCGGGTCAAATTTGTTTAAAGTCCCACCCAACACCAGGACTAAGCTAGTGCGCTTTGAGCGGCACACGGTCGCTTTGATAGGGCCTGCTTGGGGACACATGCAGCTTTTTATAGAAGTTCAACAAGTTCAATTGTCATCGGAAGACCCGTGGAAGCGTGAGTATTGGAACTTGTGAGGACCAGAGCTATATTAGGCGCCCCTTCCCGGATGTCAACTCACCATTTCGCAGCCCATGTCGTATCGGCATAATGTTTTAATCGGTTGCAACTGCTCAATTAATAATATTGCTTTTTAAAGTCATTGAGCACAATTTGCTTGTTTATAAATTAACTGCCAACTCATGCCCTAAAGGATGCCTTTCCAACAGGCAACATGCTACACGCAGATGAAATTACTCTTATGCTCTCTGTTTACTCACATTCGCCATGCGCTGAAGGTTGTCTCTCCAGCGGGCGGCATACTAAACATGGAGACAGCTATCTCTTATTCTCTCTGTTTGATTTGCCCTAGTTCTTTGCAACAAAGAATCTTCCGGATACTTGACCACCTCGTTCCAATTCGATGAACACTTCAACTCGTACAAATTTTCTCGTACCTCACCAATAGCCACTACCTTCTTGTACGGATCGACGATGCTGCACCTCGATGATCCAAACTCAACCTTCAATCCTTTCCTCAGCAGTGTTTGGACCGATAAAACTCCAATGTACAGACTCGGTATGTACAACACCTCTTTGATCCAGATCGTAGTCAGTTTTCCATTGCCGTCAATGCACCTCACAGACCCTTCGCCGATACCGACAGACTTCACCACAGAGCCATCAGCCAACACTACTTCAGTCTTCATGGTCTCATTCAGTTTTCGGACGAACTGCTTATCATTGGTCATGTGACACGAACAGCCACTGTCAATTAACCAACGCCCTTTTTGCTGATGTTGCTTGGCCAAAAAACAAACCGGGTTGTCATTTTCTTTTGCTTGCTTTGCTTCGACGGCACCTCCATTGTCCACGCTTTGCATCTTTAGGAACAGACGACAATTCCACTTGAAATGTCCTGGCTTTCCACAATAAAAACAAATTTTCTCCTCCTGTCGCTTCGTATATGTCCTCAACGCTTTTTCACCGTTCTCAAAACTTGAACTCGCTTGTCGTTCCGTTCTCCGTTGCCACTCGTCGAGTAACTTCTGCTTCACGATCTCCATCGTCAGATCTTCATCTTTCCGGCTTTCTAAAGCTGTCACTAATCCGTCACATGAATCAGGTATACTCCGGTGCACCATTGCTATTTTTAAAGACGGCTCTAGCTGCTGACCCGCGCATTGTAGACGATCGAAGAGTTCTTCAAGCTCGAACAGATGTTTCTCCATTTCGGGTCCTTCGACACGTTTTTCTCCTAGATTGAGGTTACAAATCCGTTTCAGGAGCGACACGCGTGATGTCATACTTGTCTTCTCATGATACGCCTTCAACTTGTTCCAAGCCTCCTGCGCCGTGTCTGCTTCCCTCACCAAGTTCATCTGGCTATCTTCTATATATTGTCAGCGCCTTCTGACTTGCCTTCCTCCATGATGTTGTGACAGGATCCGGCTTTGGATCTACCACCACAAACCACAACAACATCTGCATACGGATTTTCCATGTCGAATAATTGCTGTTGTTCAACAGCGGAAACGAAACTTTCTCGGCCATTTCTCACTTTTCTTCAATCTTGGGTCACTTTACCTCCTGGTGCGTTTCGTACCGTTCTCCCCTCGCACCGAAAACCAACAGCACACAAAGTCAATCACACTTCGCGTCTGTTTACTTTCTACAAATTTCTTCCTGACTGGGCTTCAGCTATCAGTCGGCCAACTCTTCCGTTCTCACGACGACTGCACTACACAGGCAACTCCGCGTTCCGAACGGGTACCGCAACGAGCAAACCAACCAACGCACCGCGAAAAAACAAAGCAACGCCAGCGAACAAGACAATGTCTTTTTCACCTGGACGCTTCGTTTTCGCCTGCACAAAATACTTTTCTTCCGCACTATAAACTCCCTTCTGCTGGGCCCATAACCTGTTGGAATCTTGCCGATATAAATACGACGGAACAGGAACAGTGGAATGTCCAACGAGACCGGGGGAAACCGAAACGGAGTTGCAGAAATAAAAGATACAATTCAACACGAAATACATAATGCCGCAATTTTTTCGAAACGAATCCAAAAACTTACGAATCGAGTGATTCGATTCGAGATGCGCAATGTCACCCCTGGTTTATAATCGTCTCGATCAAACCATTATCGTTCTACGCAAAACTACGAGTCTTCCATGAATTATTTCATCCCTTAGTCACTGTTTTTAGAACCAGGGGAACCCTGTTCACATCGATCACATGATGGGACCCATAATTTTTTTTTGCCACAAAGTGCCTTATCGTTATTATTAATGTCCTTAAGCGTATGTCCATTGAGATTTGTAATTATACTTCCCAATATATCACCAAGGCAGTTAGAAAATCCAGCGAACCAAGTTTGGATCGAGGTTTAAATCGCATATTCTGTAAAAGTAAATGTGAATACTTCATAAAAAGCTTCAAGATCAGAATATCTGAAATAAATTAGTAATCAGTACACGCTAAAATGAACTACTCAAAATTGAGTCGAATCCGACTCATTTTCATTAAAACCGGGACAACTCAAAATTTGAGTAATATATACTACTTCAATAAAATAATGATTTCGCGAAAGTTAAGCTTGGCCTTCCATCAATTTTTAATACGACAGATGCGAATCAAGTTTATCTATCTATCTAAGTGCATTTTACGACAAACAGACTCCTAGTTTAAGGGCAATCATCATTTTATTGAAGTAGTATCTTTTACTCAAATTTTGAGTTGTCCCGTTTTTAATGAAAATGAGTCGGATTCGACTCAATTTTGAGTAGTTCATTTTTAGCGTGTAATATCTAAAATAGAATAATTATCAAAAGTTTTTTTTATGTTTTTATTATCGAGACTTTCTGCCCAAGGCTGGCTCGTCTCGTGATTATCAAAAGTTTTGAGCTCCTGTTTTCTGGTTGATGAAAAACAAACATGGCTTTGTTTTGAGATATTTTTTTCGAGATAACACCAGATCTCAACGTTTCATGCATTTCTAAGACATCTGGCATAAAAAAATCTCGATTTCAATTTTCCCTGTCACCCCCTTGGGAAATTTTCGTGTTTCGAAACAGTCAAACTTTGACCGCTTTTGTCAAACACTCAACGAAGTTCGATTGAGCTGAAAATTTGCATAGGGACTTTTTTCGAGGAGATGAAACTTTTGAGCAATACTCGCTTTTGATATTCGAAAAATCGATTTTCATTGGCACCCTAGTATAATGTATCTTATGTGGTTGGCAAGTACACTTTGCTCAGGAAGTCGATAATGTTAAGAACATTATTTTGAGCTTTTTAGTGGAATGTCTTCACTTGTCATAAGACGAGTTCGTACAGTCCCATTTAATTCCACCACTTAATTGTACCTTGACAGATACGTATTTCGACCTCAACAGTAAGGTCGTCTTCAGTGTCTCGTACTTGACTGGACTTGTTAATGTTTCCCGCCCGAAAACATCCTTGACCGGACCGAGAATCCAAATCGCCCTCTCCGGATTGACAATTCGACACCTTTTTTTCTGCAAGGCTTAATGGAGGCCCACGTTGTACAATGTGGTAAAAAAAACTCTTTCTCTAAACACTTGTTTGCAATTTGAAATTTCCCAATATGCATTACTTAGGGAGGTCCATCAAGATACGCCTTTCAAAAATGATCATTTGGTCGGGGTTTGCTGCCAATTCGCACCAAGCGCCAGTAATCGCCGAAATTTAAGCATAAGCTTACATGTAGCAGTTTTAATTAGGGTAAAATGCCCAATAGTGGACCCCCTAGTAGCGAAATTCTGCTCTTCCTGGCATAAGGAGTGGAAATTTTCAAAATATTAATTTTGCGTGATATCCGATATCAAGCTTTGCATCTCTTTTTTCCCGATACATACATAAAACACTCAAATACTCGACGTTATTTGTTGAAACTAACATTTTAAAGTCTGACTGAATTCGCCCTATAGTAGACCCCCTGGGGGTCCATAATAGGAAATTGCTTCCCTATAGTCGGCACTTCATTTGATTTTTATGTTCCGTTTCGGGACGTTCTTCTTCCCTATTATCCTATAATGGACACTCTCGTGTTTATTTTTTTATAGAATTGTAAAAAATAATCTAATTTTACTTTTCATAGCATTTCCAATGCATGTAATCAAATCATAGGACTGTAAGGTAGGTTCTCCCGATGGAATTTCATAGCAAAATGTTTACATTGTGCTGTAATAATGCAAAAATGGCTGGAGGGTCCACTATTGCGCACTTTACCCTATTCACATACCGTATCGAACTTTCCTCAACTCAACAGTCAGAGAATCCCAACCATTTTAAGCCTAAATTTCCCATCTTTACGCCATAGATCTATAAAATGTGCTAAAAGCTTGCAAGGTCATATTGTTTTACATTAAAATCAATAACAAACTGTTACTCAATATATATTGCTTTGGTTTCTCTATTATCTGTGCAATACATCTTTAACAGGTTTGTTTCTATTGGTAGGGTATTCGAAGCAACACAAAATTCATCTGTTTGAAACTCGGCCACAAGATTATATCATCCAAAGAAGTTATATTTTTCATGTTTTTTTAAACTTGATTTCATGAATTAACTAAAGGGTCATGAACGGCCGGAATCCATTCCAGCGCTTATTTACAGATTTCCTATCTTTATTTATTTTCTCGAACTACCGGCCGGAGTAGCATTTGCAGTACATAAAAGTCTTCTCTATTCAGTTCGGACCATGGCTGCACGTCGTCGGTAAACACAGTCTACGGAGGGTCCGCTAATCGTCTTCCATCAAGTGATCCAAGCGATCGATCCATCTTACTCGCCGCGCATCTAGCCTTCTTGTGTTCGTCGGATCGTTGTCGAGGACCATTTTCGCCGGTATACTTGGCCGTGCGGCCCATTGCAGTGAGAAAATCTTGTTAATCGGTTAACCCGTTCGTGAGTTATAATGCCTCAAAGGAAATGCAAAGTATTTTTTTTATTTTCGTTCTGTTAATCATTTAGTTGATTGCAGCGTCGCACTCTATATATCGATTTTATTCGAGCTTGATGGCTTGCTTCAGAACTCATGAAACCGTTGTATTTTGACAATTTTCCAACTTTCCCGTCAAATTAATCAAATCTGTTTTCCACCTCACTGAACATTCATCTCTGTCCGAAACAAAGAAATACGGTACCAATTTCGTCGCTTCTTTTTGCTAACAGTCGTGCTCACTGCTGAATAAAACCACAAAAATTATAAACCAATCATTGGTTTTCGTGAGATGAATATGGGAGCTATGAGATGAAGTCCAGGAGAAGAGTGATGAACTCTGATTCCAATAAGAAAAATCATTTTGCTTCCATTTTGTTTCAACCAATTTTGAAAAAAAAAATTATCTCACTTCTCGATGAATCGATGAAAAATAAAAGGAGAATGGGCAAAAATGTATGGACTGTGGGCGGTGTGTTGGTGTATACAGATGACCCATACCTTGAAATATCTCGAAAAAAAAAGAAAAAGTGTCTATGGGGTCAAAGTTGTACATTCTGGGAGAAAAAAGTTATGAAGCAAATAAAATGTGGTTATTTACAGCTTTTGTATGGTTTTTCCAGTTCCCTCACATAAACCTAGATGGCTTTAAACGGTCCAGTCTTGGTTACCTGCCTCTAGTAGAGGGATGAGGGTTGTAAATATAAATCAAGCTGTTTAGCGAAGAGTTTCAACTTGCAATAATGTCACACTCGTTATAACTCTGTGCATCATCTGTCTAGACGATTTCAATGATTTTTCAACCAATTGAATTTGAGCAAACGAGTTTTTTTTTATGCGGCGCACTAGAAATGTATCCAGTCCAACGAATATTTCCCACTTTTACATATATTGAGTACATTATCGAGTACTTTTGAAAATCTTTATTTTAATGATTTTTTTTTTCTAATATAATAAGTTCATCACCTACATAATCGAGTAGCCACAACAAGGTCGTAACTCTGCCTTTGCACGCCGTTCTAATACTGCCGTTCCTACGATCTTTTCGTTGTATGTAAATATTACTATCTTACCATTTTTGGAAAAGCTCTGCTGTACTAAAATATATAATTTTCATGCAAGACATAGTATCGTACACTACAACCCATATTTCGTGGATGACATGAGCTGCTCCCGCAAATCAGGGTT
This sequence comes from Armigeres subalbatus, assembly GCF_024139115.2. NCBI lineage: Eukaryota > Metazoa > Arthropoda > Insecta > Diptera > Culicidae > Armigeres > Armigeres subalbatus. Next base: position 374,077,331 of record NC_085141.1, on the reverse strand, counting down.
AACAAGGCTACTTGAATGCAAGAGCAGACTCATTGGACAGACTCATAAAGTCACTACGACAATGACTGGTAGCCCAACGAAACCACCAGAGATGTGCCCAACAGAGCTAAGGACAATAATCGAAGGACTGTTTCCGCGCACATGAATCAATTGCCTGACCGCCTACATCGAATGACGAAGTTAACCCTACTATGGAAGAAGACCATGTTATGATGTAGGCGGCCAGGCAGTTGATTCATGGCGCGGAAACAGGCATTGCCATTTATCCCATCATTCGATCTTCTGAGCAAAGATACTGATGATATGCAGGCATATCGATCTTTGTTATCTATCTGCT